>NC_141137.1:159097037-159212037 GCF_053477565.2 Lygodium microphyllum
GAGCTGACTAACATGAAAGAGATTGTGAATCTTTGTGGAAGAAGGGAGCTCTAATCTGTATGCTAAGTCTCTAATGCACTTTAGGATCCGGTAGGGGCCATAAAATCTGTGAGCAAGCTTATTACTAGATCCATCTTTTAATGTAGAGTATCTAGACTTGGACGCCTTCAGTAAGACCAACTCTCCTTCTTGGAACTCTAAAGGCCACCTCTTCTCATCAGCATACATCTTCATTTGGTCTTGAGCTTTCCTAAGATTCATCTTACATTGCTGAAGAGGGGTTTGCATTCTTTCCAACTCTTCCTTCCAATGAGGATTGATCCTTTCATTAAAGATGACTATGGGTAAGGGTACCTTGTAGCCATACATAGCCTCAAAGGGTGAAACTCCAATACTAGCATGGGTAGATTTGTTTTAAGCAAACTCAGTCAAGTGTAACCAAGAAACCCACGAATTTTGGACATCATAATAGAAATGGCGAAGATAAGTCTCCAACCATTTATTAACTCTTTCTATTTATCCATCAGTTTGTGGATGATAGACCGTAGATGGAGCCAATTTAGTGCCCATAGATGTAAATATCGCTTGCCAAATGTTGCTCATAAACTTTGAGTCTCTATCATGAACAATCACATGCGGTAATCCATGTAGTCTAAAAATCTGCTCCATAAACTGACTGGCCACTTGAGAAGCAGTAAACTGGGTCTTGATTGGAATGAAATGGTCTGCCTTGGTGAGTCTATCTACCACCACATATATACTATTCCATCCCTTCTTGGTAGTAGGTAAGCCAGTAATGAAATCCATGGTAATGTGAGTCCATTTACTTGTAGAAAGAGGTAATGGCTGCAACAAACCTCATGGCTTATGGGTGCTATCCTTATTTTGCAGACAAGGCATACACTTCATGACAAAGTCCTTGACATCTTTCCACAGTCCTTTCCAATAGAAACTTTTGCCAATCCTATCATAGGTCTTGAAAACTCCCAGATGTCCCAGCTAAAGGCAAAGAATATAGTTCCTCCATAATTTTCTGTGTAAAAGAAGAGGTAGAAGGAATGACAATCTTGCCCTTCAACCAAATAAGGTCATTTTTAAATTGATAATGTGAGTTTTCTTCCATAAGACCTTGCTGTAATTTCTGAAAAATATGGCTGAATTCCTCATCCAAAAGATAAGCCTCCCGTAGTTCTTCAATCCAATCACTATGTAGTTCAATCATTGCTGAAACTTTGCAAGCCCACATACGAGAAAGAGAATCAGCCACCATATTGTCTTTGCCCCTCGTATGAGTGATGTCAAAGTCATAATTCTCTAGAGTAGCTACCCACCTACACTGCTTAGGAGTAAGATTGGACTGAGTAAGGAAATACTTAAGAACCCTGTTACACCTATCATGGCTATCCTTCCATTTGAGAAGTGGGGCATTGATTTTGTGGGTCCTATTACTCTGTCGTCTACTACCCAGAAGAGGTATATTGTAGTAGTCACTTATTATTTTACAAAATGGTCAGAAGTCCGGGTGACGAGGCAAGACAATGCAAAAGAGACTGCAAGTTTCCTTTTAGAGCAAATTATCTGCCGTTTTGGTCCACCAAAAGAATTAGTGTCGGACCGTGGAACCCATTTTTTGAATAAAGTGATCAAAAGCTTGACTGAAGCTCTGCAAATCAAGCATAATAAAACAACCCCTTATAATCCGCAAGCAAATGGGCAGGTGGAAAGTACTAATAAGCAGCTTGTGGGGATCTTGTCTAAGATAGTCTCTGAGAAGAAACGAGACTGGGACAGGAAGTTGTATGTGGCAGTATGGACGTACAATACAACGTTCAAGTGAGCTACCGGCCATACTCCATTTAAATTGGTTTATGGGGAAGAGTGTGTGTTACCCCTCAAGATCGAATTGCCGACCATATGGTTTGCAATTAACCATTCTTTGGGAGATAAGGATTCCCTTTTTGAACGTTTCACGACCATAGCCCACCTGGATGAGCTGAAGTTGCAGAGCTTATTACACCAGGAGGTAGCTAAATGTCGGATGAAGCAGTTGCATGACTTTAGAGTGAATAAATATACATTTAAAAATGGCAATTAGTTCTGTATTATGATGCGCGTAGGGAGCTGTTTCCAGGGAAGCTGGAACCTAAATGGGATGGCCCCTACAAGATTGTTAGGCTCGGGAAAAATAGGTCTATGGCCCTATTAGGTCCATGTTGGGGATGATTTGAGACCTGCGAAAGAGCTTAAAGTCGGTTGATGGGTTGGTTAATTCCCTTATTTGGAGCACCCATATCTGGAGCAGAGATACCATCAGGGGAAACTTATCTGGTGGAACAAAGGATACAAAGTGATTGAGCAAGAAGATGGAACCTTTGTGTGGGAGATTAAAGTCTTCTGCCATCACTGCTTACGACTGTTGACAAGTATCCCTATTGAGTTCAATGAAAAAGGTGGGATGGAGCCGTTAGTTCATCCTCTTAACATACTAAACTTTGATTACCATAATTACGAGTAGAGGGGTTCGTGATGGCAGGCTGTGTAAACCCATTATGAACGTATACATTATACTTTGACGGAGCGTCCAGGGGCCCTAATAAAAAAGGGAGTGTTGGAGTAGTAATCCGAGATCCTCGACGTAGAGTTACGATGAAGTTAGTTGCTTATCTCAGGGTAGGATTCACTAACAATATGGCGGAGTATAAAGCCTTGATTATGGGACTGTATATTGCCAAACAAGGTGGTATTCATCGGTTCTTAGTAAAAAGGGATTCACAGTTGATCCTGAATCAGCTAGATGGGACATACACAGTGCAGAATCCCATTCTTTGTATGTATCATTGGACTACGATGACCCTACTTGAAGAGTTTGAGAGAGTGTCTTTTCAGCTGATTCCAAGTTATTGGAATCAGTTTGCAGATCCACTGGAAAATCTTGCTTATGAGGAAGACCTCTTCTTTAATTGTGGTCCTAGTATGGATATTGTTATCAATGATGAAACAGGACCTGGTCGCTTGTGGGGAATGTTATCAGAGTATGCACTATATGGCAGACGATGGTTGATATGGGTGATGCAAAGAGTAGCCGAGACCAATCTACCGTTATTATCTTGGACCCATAGGTTAATTAGACAACATATTATGCATATGCCTCTCGCTATCTATGCAGGAGGGATGGGTCATAACCTTATGCATTTAGTTTAGGGCTACGAGCCTATTTTTCCTCCTTGGGAAGGAGTCTATTATTGTATATCTGGATTCTTTCAGGGACGGATGTGTAGGTGTTATTTTGCTTGATCTCGTTAGGCCGAGAGGGCATGTTTTGTGAGGTTTTGAATGTTTTATTTCATTAGGCCAAGAGGGCCGATTAAGTTTTGTAGTGAAGTGCTTTATTTCATTAGGCCAAGAGGGCCAGTTGTCTGTTTAGTGCAGGTGCGGTTAATGGTTTCTTGTTTGACTTTTGTGTTAGACAGGTTCGGAAGAAGAGCTTAGAAGGATCCTTTGTTGCACAGAAGCTTCTCGTGGCCCTATCTAGGTGATAACTCTCCTTTATGAGTTTCGTGTTTCATGTAAAATATTACACGGTGCATCAAACAGAATCTGAGATAGAGATAGAGAGTACAAAACAGAAAAGAGGAGAATCAATAAATTCTTTAGCTTCAAACAACTGATACAAATATGGCTCTGTCCACCCGTGCGCTTCCACTGTGTGAAGCTTAGATGGCGATCTAGACAGAAGTCAGGTGAAGAGCTTAAGGCTAGCTGGAACAACAACTCTGATTGGGTGAAAGATGAGTGATCAATGGCTGTGAAGGGGTTTAGCTTTTATAGCCTGCGAAGGCCGTGAGGTTGGCCTGACCAACCTACCATATAAGCCTCCACTAGTTGGCTAGGGAATATTCTAGGGAATTTTCCCTTTACCATCGAGCCGGGGGCACTGCCCCCGGACCTCCGCTAGGGGGGCCGCTGGCCCCATTGGGACCCCCCAGCCAGGGGCCACTTTCACGGCCCCCGGACCCCACAATAGGGGCCCCTTTTAACTCCCTTACCCCGCAACTCGATGCAATGTGACTCGAGTTGCTACCAGCTTAACCACTCTGTCTAATCCAAAGATTAGACCCACAATTGTCACCTTTTTGCCATCCGATCACATAGACCTCATCTGATATACAATTCAGGACTCAACCAATGTTCGGGCTCACGTTTGACTTCTCCTCATAATGGGGGCCTTACAACTTTGAGCATCATGGATCATTGGTGGCACCTAATGAGGGTGGGGCATTGATCATATCTAACACCCCCCCTCAATGTCCACCCATAGGTGAACTATCTCCTTGGCCCAATGCCGAGTCTCTGAAGATGAACTTGAAGCAGATCCTTTGTAAGTGCTTTGGTGAAGATGTCTGCTCCATTCTCCTCTGTTGGACAGTAGACCAGTTCCACTATCCTATCCTCCATCAAATCACGCACATAGTGATACTGGATCTCTATATGTTTGGTGCGTGCATGAAACACTAGATTTTTGGCAATGGCGATGCAACTCTGATTGTCACATCTTAGCACATTTGGTTCTTCATCCTGCACTCCCATATGCCATAGAATCCTTCTCAACCATACTGCTTCACATGCAGCAAAACAAGCTGCCTTGTACTCTGCTTCGATAGAAGACAATGCCACTGTTGGCTGCTTCTTACTAATCCAAGAGAAAATTCCTGAACCCAAAGAGAAACAATAACCAGAAACTGACTTCCTAGAATCACTGTCTCCTGCCCAATCTGAGTCACAGTTCCCCACAAGAGAAGTTCTGAAACTGTATGTGATACCATAGTCAAGAGTTTTCTTCAAGTATCTGAGCACCCGCATCCCAGCCTTCCAATGACTCTCATGAGGTTTGTTTGAGAACCTGCTCAAAACACCAACAGCAAAACTAATATCGGGTCTGGTGTTACACAAGTAGATTAGACTGCCGACCAACCTCCTATACCTCCCAATGTCTGCTAGTGCTGATGTATCCTCAATGGATAACTTTGCATTCACCTCCATAGGTGTAGCTATCTCCTTGCACTCGGTCATGCCAAATGCCTTAAAGATCTCCCATGCATACTTCTTTTGAGAGATGAAGATCTTTCCTGGCTCTTGCCAGACTTCAATCCCCAAACAATAGTGCAGCAAGCCCAAGTCTGTCATTTCAAACTCAGAACTCAAAGCCTTTGGAGTTTGGTTGATCATATCTTCATAGTCACCTGTAATAAGAAGGTCGTCCACATATAGGACAATCACTACAGACTTTTTACCATCCTTGTAAACATACAAGTTAACATCTGAGGCACATCTTTTGAAGTTTAGGTTTAAAAAGAACTTATCTATTCGTTGGTACCATGCTCTGGGGGCTTATTTCAACCCACATAATGCCTTCTTCAGCTTACACACTTTGTTCTCAGAATGGGGGGCCTCAAACACTTTGTTCTTAGAATGGGGGGCCTCAAACCCTGGTGGCTGAGCCACGTACACCTCCTCCTTGAGGTCACCATTTAAAAACGCTGACTTAACATCCATTTGGTACACTGGCCACTTCTTGTGGGCAGCCACTGCAAGTACCGTGCAAATAGTGGTCATTCTGGCAGTTGGGGCAAATGACTCTTCAAAATCAAACCCTTCAACTTGTGAAAATCCTTGGGCAACCAGTCTAGCTTTGTACTTTTCTAAGGTACCATCAGCCTTGTACTTTACCTTCCAGATCCACTTGGTGCCAATAACCTTTCGCTTTGCTGGTCGATCCACTAGCTCCCAAGTGTCATTCTTCATTATGCTATCATACTCCGCCTGCATAGCAGCCTTCCATGATGGATCTGCAAGTGCTTCTTCTAAGTCAGTTGGCTCCTTTACTTCTCTCATAATCTCAACCATCAAGGCCATATTGACTATGTGAGCAGAAGCCCTCCTTTGCTCCTCTATTCTTTGAGACCTCCTTGGTCCGTCTGCCTTCTCCTCAACAGATGCAGGCATAGGATTATTGTGGTCATAGAGCTGTTTCACCCAGCATGGCAATGGCTTTTCCGATGGGGTGATGTCAGGTTGGTGAACTTTTTCCTCATCATCTGAAGATGATGCTTCCTCCTCCTTAAGGATAGGGATAGCTCTCAGGATAGGTTCATAGTGGACTACTTCTTCGCTTGATGATAAAGTGGAAGAACTTGCCTTCTCCTCCTCCACTGTATGCGGCTCCTCCTTGAACATCACATCATGGCTCACGATGATATTTTTTGCCTCTTGGTCGTATAATTTGTAAGCCTTTTGCTCATCACTATAACCCAAGAAGATACATTTTCTGCTTTTTGGTTTTAACTTGTTTCTCTTCTCATCTGGAACATGTGCATAACATTCACATCCAAAAATTCTGAAATGTGAGACAAATGGTTTATTACCAGTGTAAGCCTCATGAGATATTTTTCCCTTGAGAGCCTTTGTGTAGCTCCGATTTAGAATGTAGACTGCAGTATTAACAGCTTTGGCCCAAAAATGGTTAGGCAATCCCTTGCCCTTTAGCATGCATCTTGCCATCTCCACAATGGTGCGATTCCTGCATTCCACAACACTGTTCTGCTAAGGTGTGTGAGGCGTCGTCAATTGACGCTTGATCCCTTTGCTCTTGCAAAATCCTTCAAACTCCTTTGAGTTGAACTCACCACCACCATCTGTTCTAAATTTCTTCACACTTTTCCCTGTTCATTCTCAACAATTTTTAGCCATTCTTTAAACTTACCAAAAGCTTGAGCCTTATCACGAAGGAAGTACACCCACATCTTCCTACTGTAGTCATCGACAATCAACATAAAATAAGAAGATCCCCCCAAGGCCTGTGTAGGCATCTTACCACACAAGTCAGCATGCACCAACTCTAGAGGAGCCTATGCTCTATTCTTGCTTTCTTGTGGAAATGCCTTTCTCTGTTGCTTGCCCATCATACAAGCTTCACATGGTTCCTTCAATTCAGTTATTGTAGGTAGGTGAGCAACCATACCTTGCTTTTGCATCTCCTTCAACACTGCAAATCCGATGTGTCCAAACCTTTCATGCCAAAGCTTACTTATGCCCACTCCAGCGGTGGCTGTAAGAGCACTTAGCTCATACAGGTTGTTCCTTCTTTCTCCTTTGCCAACAATTGTGCCAGCACTATCAAGAATTTCTGCACTTGTCTTCTTGAACATACAACACATTTAGCATCATTTCCAACCGTCACAGTGATGGATTCTTGTAGAGGCTGCATAGAACTGTATAGACCTTTCTTGTTGGTCATGTGACGGGAGGCCCCACTATCCAATACCCATGAGTCAGTGGTAGATTCTTCTTGCGCCGAGGAGCACACTTCCTCGATGGTCGCCATGAATAATTCCAGCTCTGCTTCAGCCGTATTGCCTGTCTCTTTCCCTTTACTTTTAAGGGTACCATTCTTTTCATCTGCCTTCTTGACATGACAATCTGCAATTGCATGTCCTTTCTTCTTGCAGTAGAAGCACTCTCCTTGAAACTTCTTCTTTCCGCCCTTCTTCTTTTTGTCACCATCATTTTTGGTGGAGGAACCACCTTTGCCTTTTGCATTGGCAGAGAATGCAGCATCTCCATTGTTGCTTCCTTCTCGGGCTTTCAGCCTCAACTCCTCCTCCATTAATAATGCACAAAACTCCTCAAAAGTCAAAGCTTGAGGTCTCACCTGAGTATTAAGGGCAGTTATTAGTCCATCAAACTTTTGTGGACAAATTCGAAGACACCTCTGAGCTAGCTCTTCGGTAGTCTTTTGTATCCCAACGCCAACCATATGGTCGCGCAGATTCTTAATCCGAGTGATGAATGCTTCAACCGTCTCTCCTTTAGCAAACTTTTTCGCTGCTAGTTGATTCTCCAAGTTTTGAATCCTTGTTTGGTTTCGTGTTTCATATTGACTCCTTAGTACATTCCAAGCCTCTCACGCTTTGGTTGTATGCTGAATCAAAGTCAAAACACTGTCAGAATAGCTTGTAATTAAGGCACACAATGCATCTGCATTCCTTCGTTTCCAAGCTCGTAGAAGATCTGCATTCAGAGGAATCATCACACTAGGATTTGATGGGTCGGGGGTAGGCTGTGGTTTTGCGTCAGTCCCCAGCACAGTCTCCAAAAGCTCATAAGAATCAAGGATAATTGTAATTTTGAACTTCCACAAGGTGTAGTTTGTACCATCTAACTTGCCTTCGCTTAAGGTTGGTGGATGAATCCTCAGTGTTTGAATAGTCGGTACAGCAACACCACCTCCTGCACCACTTCCTGATGCACCAGAACCGCTTCCGAAAGTCGACATAGTTTCTCTTTGATGTTGAAGCCTTTGCCTTTTACACACTCTCCGATCTCTAGAGCCCCCTGGGCTTTGATACCATGTAAAATATTACTCAGCGCAACGAACAGAATCTGAGATAGAGATAGAGAGTACACAATAGAAAAGAGGAGAATCGGTAAATTCTTTAGCTTCAAACAACTGATACAAAAATGGCTCTGTCCACCCGTGCGCTTCCACTGTGTGAAGCTTAGATGGCGATCTAAACAGAAGATAGGTGAAGAGCTTAAGGCTAGCTGGAATAACAACTCTGACTGGGTGAAAGAGGCTCTGTCCACCCGTGCGCTTCCACTGTGTGAAGCTTAGATGGCGATCTAAACAGAAGATAGGTGAAGAGCTTAAGGCTAGCTGGAATAACAACTCTGACTGGGTGAAAGATGAGTGATCGATGGTTGTGAAGGGGTTTAGCTTTTATAGCCTGTGAAGGCCGTGAGGTTGGCCTGACCGACCTACCATATAAGCCTCCATTAGTCGGCCAGGGAATATTCCCTTTACCATCGGGTCGGGGGCGCTGCCCCTGGACCCGCAACTCGATGCAATGCGCCTCGAGTTGCTACCAGCTTAACCACTTCGTCTAACCCAAAGATTAGACCCACAATGGTCACCTTTTTGCCATCCAGTCACATAGACCTCATCTGATATACAAGTCAGGACTCAACCAATGTTCGGGCTCACATTTGGCTTCTCCTCATAATGGGGGCCTTACAACTTTGAGCATCATGGATCATTGGTGGCACCTAATGAGGGTGGGGCATTGATCATATCTAACATTTCATGCTATTTGTGTCTGTGTACTTGTTGGGGGATTTCTCTTTTCTTATTGGGGACCGCGTCCAAGGCATGAAGTCCCAGGTTTAGGTTAGGTATGTCTAAGGGAGGTCTGAGTAGTCGTTGCCTCCTGTAAAGACATTGTCAGGCATCGAAAGACCTGTTTTAGAAGGGAGTTCTAGTGACCCTATTTTGCTAGCCTGCTAGGCAGCCATTCCAGGAGTTCTTGTTAGTTGTGAGGCAATTAGAGAAGGTTGCCGAAGGAAAAATAATGATGATAAAGGAAAAGAAACCCTGAATATCCTAAAAGAAAATCAATATATACAAAGGTGTGTAAAAAGGGGTTCTAACCCCTATAAGAATAGAAAAGAAAAGAAAGGAACATTTATAAGCAGTTGATCATCGCCTTGCGAAGGCCTGGTAGATTCCTGGGGACGAGTCAGACCCGGGGCCGATGCCTTGTCTTCCTAGGGGTGGCATCTTGCTGGAAAAGAAGAAAATAAGGAAGGTTGGAGTGAAAATAAAAGTGAGCGTCAAAAAAGGATTAAGTGTGCAAGGGCTTGGTAGGTTCTTGGGTGCCAAGACAAGACCTGAGGCCGATGCCCTATTCTCCTTGGGTCACTACGCTCAGCTCCCTCCTTTTTACATGCCCAAGTATGTCAATAAAATAAAAACGCTAAAAGAAGACATGTCATGTGCTACAAGAAAATGCTTCTTTATCAGGCTATAGGAGTCCTCGCCTAGTAGGAGCTCCTGGTTGTGTTGTCCTTAGTTAGGTAGGTAGTTCATACCACCACTTAGGGAAACCTCTTTGATAGTTCTTTTTAGTTTGGCCGTGTTGGAGCAGTTGGTTGGTGACTAGCTTCGGATCTTTTATCAGATTATGCTAGGCCTACTCCTTGTGGATGTCATGCCTTGGTTCTGTCAAGGGGTAGGGTGAGCATTGTGCTGGGTTTAGTATGTATCTATTTTGTATCAGCTTGATTCTTCCTTTGGTTGTTTTGTGCAAATTTGGTGTGGAATTCGACGGGCTGAGTCGCCCTATCCCGTGGTCGGCAATGAGAGTGGAATTTTGCTGCCAAGAAGTGCTTAAAAATAGCTAAAAATTACGAATATCAAGGGAAAAATATTCAACGTCGAAGGCGGCGGCTTAACCTAGGACGATTTTAAGTGTCAAAGTGCTTTAAAGGCGCCCGAGTGACACTTGTTGATTTTTGATAGTTTTTCAGACTACCATGCGGGTTTTCAGGAGTTGCCGGCCAATGTGGGATGTCAAGCCGGACGCCCAAGATTTTTCAGAGCTCAATTCGGACACCGAACGGGGAAGGAGCCAAGAAATGGGCAAGATTTGAAAAGGTGGACTAAACTTTGGTCAAGTGGTCATGACCTTTAGGGGGGGACATGTAGCATTTTAGTGTAGCATGAAATCGTGGCATTCAAGATGAGGAAAAAACGTGGGGAGATGGCACCATATCTGCGCCCGAAATTTGCGCTCCAAATGTTGATCTTCAATCTTCAGCCTCAATGCAACCCATCCAAGTGATCATTGGCAGTGAATCCCCTCTGGATGCTGAGTCTATCGCCGCCCTTCGCCCGTCAAATGGTGGCCTCAATGGAGATCTCTGATTTTAATCTTTCTCTCTCCTCCCTCTCTCTCCTTTAAGAGGCTGTTCTTGTGTGGAAGAAGACAATGAAGAATGATGGAGAAAAGCTTGTCCGGATGAGACCAGATTGCTTCCGGGTGGATGAAGACATGAAGAATGATATTCTTGAAGATGTTGGACATTAAATGAGGGCTGACACGCAGTCCCATAGCAAAACCGAGATCCCGAGACACAAAGCCTAAGTGGTAATTCAATTTTTATGAAGAAAAAATGAGTTTTTATGCTATTTGGTTGATGAAATATTGTTCCCATGGGCTGATTATACATTATGTTGTTGTTCGCTATGAGTTTGATCAATTTATGCTCAGAAAATCAGAAAATCATAAGTGTTATGACTGAAATTAATGGTATAAAACCCGTAAAACACGCATTTAAGAGGCAAAATGGGGTTTTTTTTGCAAAATAAAGGGGAAACATGAGATATAACATCAATAAAACCTGAAATTTTGCTATCAAGAAACCTAAGGGCCACAGCCCACAATCAATCTTAATTTGTAGTCATTTTTTATTGAAAATAATAGAGGAAAAATACCAAAAAATGGTGGAAAATGGGTTTTAAATGGGAGAAAATTAGGAAACGATAAAAGGAAAATTCCAGAAAATTACATAAGTGTTTGTGCAATGTATAATGAAGGGAGAGCATGAGGTTAGCCTCGATTTACCCTCATTTCTATGTTTTTGTCCGTATTTATTGCTCTCTCTACAAAGAAATACACATAAAATGACTCTTACACCTATCAACGATTGCAAAACATTAAACGGTAGGGTGAGAGGGGAGTTTGAGCATCAAAGTACACTCTTAAATCTGATTCATGTGTTGCATCATGGCTATAGGACGTTGTTTTAAAATAAAGGAAAAGGCAGCATGAGCGTAAGGCTCGGTGTCTCTCCTCGTTTCAATACATAAACATTAGCATGGAAATCATGAAAAGATTGGTTTCGCACGATGCATAATGCTGATTTTCTATTGTTTTTGCACTAAACCATTCACATTATGCACTATGCATGGTTCATGGTATCGAAGGAAAAATCTCCTAGACTGCATAGCAATTGTTTTCTTAGGACTTTGACCCACGTTTGAGAGTGCGAGGTTATCCCTTGCCGTAGGGTAGAGGGTCGGTTTCCTAAGGGACTGTGAAGTGAGGAAGCATGGTATATCTCTTGGAAATACGAGAAATATAAAAGAGAGGAGTTTGTGCTCGTTTGTGTTATATGTTTAGCAGCACATCAAAGGGCCAATCCCTGAGATGTAGGAGAGCTGCAGTGGGGCTCCAACTATTAGTCGGTGGAGTGCCTCCTATGTGTGTGTGATGAGGCATTATGCCCAAGTACTTTGGGATCTCCCTCTGAGGAGTTTAAGGAAAATGTTGGACTATAAACTATAAACGCATGAATTAAGCTTTAGGGCAGCTTGTCCTTCAGCATTAGATTGACGCTCCTGGTCCGCGAGGCCGTGAGGGTGTTTGTGTGTCATGAGCATGAGGTCCGGCTAGTGCTATAGCCAATGCCGGCCCGTTTTAGGTCCCATCATTTATAGTGCGAATCGATTAGTATAGTCAGTTATGCACTGTTTGACTTAGTAGGCCACTTTTCTTTATGTTGTATCTTATTATATATACTTCGTATACATTGTATTATGTGAGAAAAAAGAAGAAGAAACCAGCAAGAAAACGTTTTGGCCTCCACTTCTCTTTTTGTGTCCTTGAGTGAGCTTCCTCTTGTATATATGGTGTGTTTTTGACACTATAGCTCAAGCAAACCCCCTCACCACATGATTCCTAACAAATAGTAACTCTTTCTTACCACCTTTATAGTCTTTGTGTAGTTGGGATATCTAGATATCCAACTGTCATAGGTCTCCATGGAATCTTTTTCTTGAGGTCTTAACTATTGGGCACAAACACCTTGTGCTGATAGTACAGAAGTTCACCTCAATGTGATAAGGCTTGAATTTGGCTTCATTTTGGCTATTTTCTCTAGATTGAATGGACCTTTTTAGCTCAAGGTAATCAAGGTCCTTAGGAATCTTAGTTGCTATATCTTCTAGGGTGGGATTATTAGGCATGAAAATCAAAGACACAAGAAATCCTCTACTACTGGATTCTTCCATAAGTAAAGAATTTAAGAAGGATTTTCTACTGAGGGTATCAACTCTACTACATTATCCTTACCAAGTCAAAACTTTATGTCAAAGTCAAATTCTTGGAGGACTTCAATCCATCACTTTAATCTCATGTGGAGATCAAATTGGATAAAAAATACTTGAAATTTTTGTGGTCTATCATCACAAGAGTGAATCTTCTTTCGAGTAAATAGTGATTCCACAATTTCAAGGCATGAATGACTACTAAAAGCTCAAGGTCATGTGATTCATAGTTCTTCTCATCATAAGGCTTGATCTTGCAAAAAGTATATGCCACTGGATGTCGTTCTTGATTAAGAATACATCCTAGTACCATGATGCTAGCATTGATAATGACCTCAAAATCCTTTGTAAAATCTAGCAGCTTCAAGATGCAAAAAGTAGTAAGACTTTGCTTAAGCTTATCAAAGCTCTCCTACTCTTGTGATTTCCACATAATTTTTTATTTTCTTTTAAGCAATTCAATGAGGGCTACTACTAGAAAGGAGTAATCTTTGATAAAAATTATATACCACTCTATGAGGCCTAGAAATCCTTGAATTTCTCTGACACTTTGGGAAGCGGCAGCTAATCTTAAACATCCTTGACTTTAGCAGGATCTATTGATATGCCTTCCTTTGAGATGATAAATCCTAAGTATTCAATTGTCTTCGTGAAGAATGCACACTTTTCCTTTTTGGAAAAAAGCTTGATCTCACACAAGGAATTTTCAATACAATCCAAAAATGACCTAGATATTCTTCCTCCATCTTGGAGTGGTGAGAATATCATTAAACAATGCAAGGTGAATTTTTCTAGGTATGGCTTAAAAATATCTCAAACTAGCATGTTAAAAGTAGCAAGAGCATTGGTCAATCCAAAAGATATATCTCATGTTGAAAGCTATTGTGGGAGCTCTCGCTCAACCACTAAGACCCACAAACCACTTACTGTTTCAAGCATTTCAAGCCAAGTGCAATGGCTACCTCTCACATAGTCGTGCGCACTCTCACATATATGCATCTATGTTAGAATATCAAGCTCGTACATGTGTGTTTGACCGACATGAGCTGGACACAGCTAGTCTGGCTAGATCAGTTAGGTGTATTAAATAAGTCGGTGTTACTTCTAGTGTGAATGGTCTTTATGACCTTAGGTTGTATATGCACTATGTGTGTGCTAAATGAATAATAAGAAGAATAGGGAGAGGAAGCATGTTGCTTCACTCCGTGTTGCTCTCCTTCTTGCTTCCATGAAATCTAACATGGTATCAGAGCCATGAATGGGCTCACTGGTGGAATGCACTGAAGAAGAAGACTTGAAGACTGACTTGAAGGGCTGGAAAAAGAAGAGGACTGACTGTCATTTCCATCAATGGTCACACAGAGGTATGTACTATGAAGCATTGGAGTCTCATTGCTTGAAGCAGGAGCTCTGGCTTGCTGAGGAGCCTTCCAAGGACTGATTGAGCACCAGGGAGTGCATTATTATTATAGTAATAAGCAAGATGTGCAGCAGCACAGATCTACCCAGCTAGCGTGTTTGCGCCTATTTTCAGGCTGAACTCCATGGCTGAGATTCAACACATGGACTGCTCACCAAGGCTCCATTGAGCATCACCAAGAGTGTGGCTTGTCTAGAGACTCACCAAAGCTCCATTGAGCATCAACAAGTGGGCAAATCTTATCTGAATATACTCTGAATAGTCTGTGTGGACTGTGCCTATGAACAGGCTGCTCTCATTGGCTGAGATTCAAGAAGTATAGCACTTGTCAGGTGGTATAGAGCTTGGATGCATACCAAGGAAGGTTCTTGAAGGGTATACCTTACTATTGCTCTTGTGGAAGCTCATGTGGGAGCTGTAATAGAGGTGTACAGATCTGAATACACAGGGCTGAACTGTCATTGAACTTACAGTGACATTATACACTTGGGAAGTCTGCATTTTTGGATGCTCTTTGGCATGTACATTGAACTTGAATGTAGCACTTGATGCTTGGTAGAAGACATGTCATATTTCTTGGGTATTTTGACATAAACTTGGAGCTTGGAATGGCCTAATATGAGAGCCTGTGATAGGCTAAAAACTAGAAAAAAAATTTGCAGACATAAAGCACAAATTGGTTATTTCTGAAGAACTAGTTGGCTGGGTTTGTTCCACAGGTACTTGAGGACTTGGTCTATGACTGTTGAATGCTTGAGCATTGGAAACAGAAGTGATGCAAATGGTTTATGGGTTTTTGGGACTGAAATTAATCCCTGTTGCAAGTGCATTGGCTGTTTGAAATCTTTGAATTTATTTACAATATTCATATATGCTGGTTATATACTGTTTTGTGGTTCTATGCCTATGCATGGCTTGACACATGTACTAGCAGCTATCCATGGAAGTTTGGGACATGTATGACATGTATACTACTCAGTTTTGGGCTTGAAATCATTGTTGGTCACTCACAAAATTACGGTTTTCAGACTGCATATATGTACCCTGGCAGTGAGGTTGTAAGAGTTCAAACCAAAGTGAATACATAGTATTTGCACTGATTGCTTTACTCATAGGTTAAGCCACTTGGTTGTGAGCTGTTTTGGACTGTTAGTGGGCTGAAATACCCTGGTTTTTTACTGCAATTAATTGCAGAAAACTATCATAAACAGTTTCGGGCTGAAGTTGAACTATTAAGGAGATCTTGGTTTGCAGGTAGTCAAGCAAGGTCTACAACATGGCAAATGCTGATAGAACTGATAATGTAACCCAGATTGTGGGAGAAAAGCTTGATAGCAACAATTATGCAATATGGAACTTCCGCATGGAGAAATTTCTGATAGGCAAAGGATATTGGGACTTAGTGACAGGTGTTGAGGCTGAACCTAAAGTTCCAGATAGGAATCCTACAGTTGATCAAATACAAGCGCATCGAGCTTGGACGAAAAGAGCTCGCAGGGTTTTACATTGGTTGTCATTGTGTATCTTGGATGCTATGGTGATGCAGATCATGAACTGTAAATCCCCAGCAGATGCATGGAATATATTGGTCAAATACTATGGCACAACTACAAGTGCAAGGAAGATACAACTGAAGCAGAAATTCAATAACATAGAGAGGAAGAACAGATCCATGCAAGATTATGTCACAGAGGTTAAGACCATAGCAGATCAGCTGGCATCTGTTGGCTCACAGGTAGAAGATGAGGATACGGTTGCAGTGACCTTAAATGGCTTGGGTCCGGAGTACAAGTCTTTTGACACTTCAGTATTTGTGCGGGCTGAGATGCCTGACTTTAATGAGCTGGTTGCATTATTGATTCATGAAGAGGTGAAGCTTGGCTTAGCTATAGGGTCAAGCAGCTCAAAGAATAAGGATGTAGTTTTTTTACTCGAATCAGTGTGGTCATGGTAGCCATGGTAGAGGCTATGGATTTGGCAGAGGAGGCCAGCAGAATGCATCCTATAGTAATAGCAATCAACAGTCATCAAATGCAAGAGGTGGTGAAAACTTTCGAGGCAGGGGAAGATCTAACTCCTGTGGCAGAGGCTCATGGCAGCAGCAGCGTCAGTCGGACAATCCAAATAAAGATAAGGATTTTCACTACTGCGGAAAGTATGGGCATATTGCAAAGGACTGCTGGAAGAAGCACAGAAACCAGAAGGGCAAGCAGCATGGATATTATGCTACGTCCAGTCAGGCAGATGACTCTGGTGATAGACTGTTTGCCATGCAGTATGTCAAAGATAAGGCTGTTGAAAAATCATCTGATGATGCAGTGTGGTACATTGATTCAGGGGCGTCGAATCACATGACCCCTCACGGTGATTGGTTCACGGATATGGTGGCTGAAAAGCATGGCCATGTATGCACAGGTGATGACACGCAGCATAGCATTGAGCATAAAGGCAAAGTGCCTCTTGTGGTCCATAATGGCAGAAAGAAAAATTTGCATGATGTATTGCATGTCCCTTCAATTATGAAGAACTTGTTATCTGTTGGTCAGATGATAGAGCAAAACTTGCAGGTTAGATTCAATAAGCATGGCTGCTTTATTGAAGAATTTGGCAATGGCTGCAAGTTGGTAGCTCGTGGTCACAGGAATGGCAGAATGTTTACTCTTGATGCTTCCTTGCCAGAGCGGAATTCAGGTATGTTTGCCCATGGTTCTGGCACTGTTAGGGATTTGGAAATATGGCACAAGAGAGTGGGGCATGTCAATTTTCAAAGGCTGCAAATTATGCAAAAGAAACAGCTGGTTACAGGGTTACCGAAGTTCCAATATTCAGATATTGGTCATATATGCGAGGCTTGCCAGTTCGGTAAGCAGTCACGATTGCCATTTGTCAGGCATGTACGACAGAGTACACGTCCATTGCAGTTAGTGCATTCTGATGTTTGGGGGCCAGCTCATAATGTATCTATGGGAGGTTCCAGATATTATGTATCCTTCATTGATGACTGCAGTCGATATACCTGGCTTTACATATTGAAAACAAAAGATGAGGTCTTTGCTATTTTTCAGCAATTTAAAGCACAGGTTGAGAAGGAGTTTGAATGTTACATCTCTTGCTTGAGATCTGATAGTGGTGGGGAGTATGTATCAAATGAATTTGATGATTTCTTGGCTGAAAATGGCATTCGTAGGCAGCTCACCTGCAGTTACACTCCGCAACAAAACGGAGTAGCTGAAAGGAAGAATAGAATTCTGATGGAAGCTGCTAGGGCTATGATGAATGAAAAGCATATGCCACTTTACTATTGGGCAGAGGCTGTTATGATAGTCGTATACATTTTGAACATGACTCCCACTGCAGGTATTCATGAGATGACACCGTTTGAGAAGTTGTATGGCTATAAGCCGAATGTAAGTCACATGAAAGTCTTTGGCTGTCTTGCTTATGTGCATATTCCAGATGAGAAAAGGAAGAAGTTGGATCCCAAAGCACATAAGTTTGTTTTCATTGGATATTCGCAGGAGAAGAAGGCATACAAATGTTATGATCCCTCTACCAGGGAGACTTTGGTAAGCAGGGATGCTATCTTTGATGAGATGGGTTCTTGGTACGTATCACCAGTTGCAGTGCCAGCGGATACTCCTTCCACTCATGTCTCTACAATTGATTTACAGCAGAGTACTGTTATGACAGGACCTCGTAGTCAGACAGTATCCCCATGGACAGGGAGATTGAGGAGCTCGCCGTCCACTGACACCAATATGTCAGTGAGGGGGAGACATGATGTCTTGGACATCAAAGGAAAAGAGAAAGTTATTGAGGATGCATCTGGTATGATGACACCTGGCAGAATGACTTCTGGCTATGAGTCTGGTGATACTTTAGACAGTGAACTTGGTATTTCGACTGTCTATACGCCTGGCACAAGGCAGAGCAGGTATATTCCACCTCATGAGAGAGGGGAATCGAGTAGTGCATCACAGCTTAGACGCTCGCAGAGGGTCAGATACCCTGTTGACAGGTTGACATATAGTGGCTACTCTGCAAAGCATTATGCGTACATGACAAAAGTGATGGAGGTCAAAGAACCAAGTACATATGCTGAAGCAGTGAAAGATGAGAATTGGTGTGTAGCCATGGATGAAGAAATGAATGCCTTCGCTGAAAATAAAACATGGGATTTAGTACCACTGCCTAAAGGAAAAAAGACCATTGGCTGCAAATGGGTCTACAAAATCAAATGCAAGTCAGATGGCAGTGTGGAGAGATACAAAGCCAGGCTGGTTGCAAAGGGGTATGCCCAACAGTATAGACTTGATTATGAGGAAACATTCAGCCCTGTTGCCAAGATGGCAACCATACGCACTGTGATTGCCTTGGCTGCTACTAAAGGCTGGAAATTGCAGCAAATGGACGTTAAGAATGCATTTCTTAACGGTGACCTAGTAGAGGATGTCTATATGGTTCAGCCGGAAGGGTATGTTCACCCTGATTTTCAGAATTATGTATGCAGGCTGAAAAAGGCATTGTACGGGCTGAAACAGGCTTCGAGAGCTTGGCATGCTAGGATCAGTAACTACTTGCAGAGATTGGGTTTTGCTGTTGGCAGGGCTGATCATAGCCTATTTACAAAGAAGACTGATAGTGGTTTAGTAGTGTTGGTCATATACGTTGATGATTTGATAATCATTGGTGATGATGACTTGGGCATACAGCATGTAATGAAGATGCTAAAATCTGAATTTGACATGAAAGACCTGGGAGAACTGAAGTATTTCTTAGGCATTGAGGTAATTCCAGCTGACAATGGGTTATGGCTGATGCAGAAGCACTATGCCATAGAGATGCTGAAGAAGTATGGCATGGCTGAATGCAAACCGTTGGATACACCTCTTGATCAGAATGTCAAGCTAGACATAAATACTGGGGCTGAAGTAGAGGATGTGACTATGTACAGACATATGGTTGGCAGTTTGATTTACTTGACCATTACTAGGCCAGACTTGAGCTATGCTGTAGGGCTCATAAGCCAGTTTATGCAGAAGCCTAGAAAGCCACACTTGGATGCAGTTAGACGCATTATGAGATATATTAAGTCCACTGTAGAGTATGGGTTGTTTTATGTCAGAGATAAGCCCTTGATATTGACTGGATACACGGATGCAAATTGGGCAGGTTGCTCATATGATCATAGATCTACGAGTGGATATGCACTTGGATTTGGTAGCTGCATGATTAGCTGGAGCAGCAAGAAGCAGTCTACAGTTGCTTTGTCGAGTACTGAGGTAGAGTACAGGGGTGCTGCATTGGCAGCATGCGAGATTTCATGGTTGCTCAAGCTTATGGTTGATTTGGACATACAGGTAGATGCTCCAGTGAAGTTACTATGTGATAATCTGAGTAGTGTACTCCTAGCTATGAATCCAGTCTATCATGCCAGGACGAAACACATAGAGGTACACTACCATTTCATCAGAGAGATGGTTCTTGCAGGACGAGTTGATCTTATGCATGTGAAGACTGATGAACAGGTAGCGGATATCTTTACCAAGTCCTTGGGTAAAGATAAGTTTTGTGGTTTTAGACAGCTGCTTGGAGTACATATGATGTCTTGAGCTTGAGGGGGAGTGTTAGAATATCAAGCTCGTACATGTGTGTTTGACTGACATGAGCTGGACATAGCTAGTCTATCTAGATCAGTTAGGTGTATTAAATAAGTCGGTGTTACTTCCAGTGTGATGGTCTTTGTGACCTTAGATTGTATATGCACTATGTGTGTGCTAAATGAATAATAAGAAGAATAGGGAGAGGAAGCATGTTGCTTCACTCCGAGTTGCTCTCCTTCTTGCTTCCATGAAATCTAACAATCTAGTGAGCTTACCTTCTCATGGATGATCAATTTGTCTCCTCCCACGAGCTCTCCAAAAATTCCACAGTCCAAGGTGCAAGCTCGATCCTTAAGCTCCAAGCTCCAAGCTCCATTGCCACACATAAGACAAGAGAAGAGGAGAGAATAAGAAGAGAGGAGAAGATGGAGAGCTTCTCCACCACAGTCTCTCACCCTCACATACTCACTCCCTCTCTCAAGCACAAGTACAAGCAAGAAGAAGAAGAAGAAGAAGAAGAAGGAGAAGAAGAGGAGGAGGAGTTGGAGGAGGAGGGGGAGGAGGAGAGCTAGTTTTGGCCACACACGAAAATGAGCTTCTTCATTCACTTTTGCTTTTTATACATGCCCTACTCTTGGGTGCCCATCTCTTTTTTACATGATCGGCCATTTTAGCCTAGGTCCTCTTTCCCTATTCCCTTTCTATTTAAATTATTCCTTTACCCTTGCACGTCTACATTTATAAATTGCAAAGGAGGGATCCTGACACTCTCTTACAAGGATTTAGGATGCGCTTTCATATTTAAAATATGAATTTTCCCTTTTGCACTTGCCTTGAACTTTTAAGCTTGCTTCTTGTGGTTTTGGCCCTTTTCTTTCTATTTTTCTGTTGGGATGTCTTTTTCTACTTTATCATGTGTCTTTTTTATTTT
Organism: Lygodium microphyllum; assembly: GCF_053477565.2. Classification (NCBI taxonomy): domain Eukaryota; kingdom Viridiplantae; phylum Streptophyta; class Polypodiopsida; order Schizaeales; family Lygodiaceae; genus Lygodium; species Lygodium microphyllum. The sequence goes on from NC_141137.1 coordinate 159,117,935, forward strand.
CTTTTCACTTTCTTTACACCAAGGTTAGCATTACCCTCTCCTTGTCAAGTGCCAATCGCATGGCACTTGTTGGTGAGGACTCAAAATGGATGAGAGGTTGCAAAGGCCGAGGATAGGTTGAGTGGGGGATGGGGGCCTCTGAGGTTGATGGTTGATTGCAGTTTGTCAAATGTACCTAAAAATAAAAAGGGTGTGCACTTCCTAGAATGTGTCTACCTCACCGTATAGTGTATGGTATCCATGCTAGTGGAACTAGGAGTTAAGTTAAGAACCTTAGGCAAGCCTATGGTGTTGTCCGACACATGAGGACCCATTTCATGTATAAGGGGAGGTGATGTGGGTGTGACTCACGAAGACAAGTCTAACCATAGGGAAGTGTAAGCTCCCTATGTGTTTTATCCTTTGATGTGCGCTAAGTGTGAAGTGGGGGAAGGGTCTAGGGATATAATTGTCCTAGGTGCAATGTCAATGGCACCTCTGATGGTATATGATAATTCCATTTCTTCATTTTCTTATGCTTCATCATTCGTCCCTTCTTTGACCTCTTTCTCCCTTTTTCTCTTCTCTTTTTTTCTTTTTTTTGACATTTAATACATTGGGAGGGGGCAGGCTAGACGTCATCCCTATTATTTTCAAGAACTACATTGGAGGGGGCCTAAGGGACTTGGTAAGGAAGGGCCTACTTTGCAAGTAGCCTTTTATATTAATGTGTACATTTAGGGGTGTTGTCGATAGGAAGGGATGGTTGCACTTGGTGAAGTGGCTAATATTCATATCTTCGAGGACGGCCATACAAAAGGAAGGTAGGAATGTAGCCATCATCAAAAGGAATCATAAGACAAGCCATCCATAGCTATCAATCTTGCATTTAGATCAAAAAAGAGTGGTAGTAGTCATGCCTCTTCCGCCATGGGGTTTTGCTTGAGCAAAGTCCTAAGTACCCTAAGATAATTACATGTAGTAATAAAGGTGGGGTTAGGGCAAGATGAAAACTCATTGAGGAAGTGCATAATGGATGGACGAATGTCATGCTCAATGAAGATTAGGCACTCCTCTGGACTCCCTACATTCACATTGTAGATCGTTGGAAAATCGTACATGTCATAAACATCTGGGTTATAATCTAACCCTATTCTTTGTAGATATGGCATGTAGGTGGGATCATTGCACTCGTCTAATATGCTGTTGTAGAAGGCCATCCAAGCATCAAGGTTGGAGTCCCAGATGCATCACCATCATTTCCATTGGACTTCATATCCTCTAACGGTCTTTGGAATCACCCAAACCTTATCTTTGCAATAGTCTATGTGCTCTCTCTGCCACCTTGTAGGGTGTCTTGATTTTTCTCCTATCCATCTATTCCCTAGTCTTTGGGAAAGTCAGATCATCTACTCCACCACTCTTATAGACAAGACCCTATCTAAGGAGTGAGGGTACTAGAAGGAGAATTTGAATGGTTGGTGTTTGTTCTCCCACTACTCCTAGACAGCCAATTCTTGGGCCTAGTTTATAGGATAGCATTCCTCTCTGTGGAATCTGGACATTAGAAACTTGTTGTGGCTTTTCTTAGAGTCTTCTTTGTACTAGCTCCACCTACTCTCTCTGCCTATGCTTCCTTTTCATAACCCTCTCATGGGCGGCTTCCTCACCATGCTCTTTTGTTTGTGCTTACACTTACTATGTTGGGCTTGACTCTCATGGCTACTCTTTCTCATCTTGGCCTCTCTCGAAGTCTGGCCCTTCTTCTCTTGGCAGTTCCATTGGGGCTATAATGGATAGTTGAGCTTGTTTTTCTGGCTCTCCAAATCCTAATTTGTCAAGAGCTCATCCTACCTTAGGTATTGTCGTTGCTACTTTGTGTTGCTTAGGCTAGTGATCTCTTTTTGTGCCTTATCATGGAGACCTATCTCAAGGCTCATCTTGTAAGTTTTAGATTCCTCCTTAGCCCTTCTATTGTATCCTCAACATTGGTCTGGATCATATGCAAGACTGTGTTCAAGAAGGCTTGCTATTAGACTTCAAGACCTGCCTCCATTGCTTTCGCTCTTACTAGTGCCATGAATCGTTCACTTTCTGCCAAGGCAAGGCATTTGGCAAGGTCTCTGAGTCTTCTAGCAATCTTTTCCTCCCAAGCCCTATCTTTTTCATCCATCCTTTCTATGCCCTAATTCTGGCATTGAGATAGCATCATGACCATCTATTCGTGCTCCTTCCAAATTTCAAGAATCTTCTCTTTCTATTGTTTGAGGCGGTTCAACTACTTTGCCAATTGTTCTTTCTCTAGGAGGGCCACCTGGAGTTGGTTTTCCACCTCTGTCTAGTTTTTGGCTGACACTTCATCTCTCTGTGCCTTAGCCTCATGTAGTTCCTTAAGTAGTTGTTCCTTTTGTTGTTTCTCCTTATGGTACTCTGTGTAGGCCTAGGTCCTTACTCTTTCTCGTTCCTTAATGAGATCGTCTCCAATTTTCTTCAACTAGTCAAGGTATTCTTGCATCTCCTTGTTCTATTGCAAGAGGATGGAAAAGTCCTCCTCTAGCATCATCTATTCTCCTCTTTCCTCACCTCAGGGATCTTTTACATCATTCTCCTCCTTTGTCTCTTCTAGTTCCTTTTTGGCTTCCAACTCCTTCCTTAGTTCACTTACATGCCCTAGGTAGCTATTTGGCATGTTTTTTTGAGTTGGTAAGCTGAGAATGCTTTTCTTTCTGTTTCCAACTCCACCACACTTTCCCTCCTCTCTTCTTTCACTCTTTCTAGTTGTCCTAGTAGTTCTTGGATATATTCATCATATTGTGCCAACCCTAGCATAGTAGAGAGTATGGACAAAGTTGAGACTTCTACCCTAGCCTTCTTCGAGTCTTTTCTTGAATATACATCCACAATGGTAGGCCTCTTCATCCCTAGCACTAGGGCTTCTCCACTGGGTGCTCGGCCATGTTGCTACACCATGTTGACTAGGTATTGTACCCAAGCCATCAAGTTGCTTTGGTTCACCATTGCATCCATGGTTTCTTGTGTGGTGGTAGTGGTGGCAACCATGATGGGCGAGGTCAGGTCTAATAGGGCCTTCCCTTTACCTTCCACTATAGGTCCTCTAGCCGCTTTTGCCATTGCAAAGTTGATACCAACACGTCTTCTAGGCTCCTCCTAGCCAATTCTTCTATTCGAGAAGGTTGCTCGACTAACAACCTAATGGTGAGAGCCATCTGCTCATCCTTTTCTCTCTTTAGTCTTTCCCCCTCCTCTTGTTGCTTCTTCCTTCATTCTTCCTTCAACCTTCTAGACTCTTGTTTTTCCTTTCATGGGCATTCTTCATCTTCTTCTTGCTTCTTCTTATGTTCCTCCTCTAACTTCCTTGATTTCTTCTACATGGTTGCTAAGGCTTTGTCCTCTCCTGTCGTAGTTTCCTTCTTCTTGCCCGACTTTACTCTTGATATATGGTGCGTCTACCGAGAGCCACTTAGAAGTGGCAGTCCTTGAATCCTGGTTGTCTAGGGACCAGTTAGCAGTTTATGCCAAAGGATACTGAGATTGATCCGTTATTCATCAATAAGCATCGTCTAGCAGAAATCCAAAAGCAAGAGAGAGATGAAAGAGCTAGGCGACGTGCTAAAATTCTTAGGAGGTATTCCCCTAAGCGTAGCGGTGCTGAACCCTTACGAGGGAGCGGATCTAGTGGTCTTGGTGCCACAAGCAGTAGGTTAGGAGAAGGTGGAAGCTCTAGTGCTCCCCTTTCTTCCATAACCTAGTCTACATCAAGTGCGGGAGGTGCAACCCCACCGTCCCCTATTCCTAGTGCAAATCCAATTCTCGTCATGGCGCAGCCTATTGCAATTCCTGCAGGAACGACGGATTTGCCGGCTCTAGGTTACCCGCTACCCATTCAGTTTGGTAGTGAAGAGGTTTATTTCATTAGGCCAAGAGGGCCAGTTGTCTGTTTAGTGCAGGTGCGGTTAATGGTTTCTTGTTTGAGTTTTGTGCTAGACAGGTTTGAAGACGAGCTTGGAAGGAGCCTTTTGTTGCGTGGAAGATTCTCATGGCCCTATCCAGGTGATATCCTTCCTTTATGAGTACTGTGGTTGTTTGTTATATGTGGTTGAGTACTTGTTAAGGGGGGTTTTTCGTTTCTTGTTGGGGACCGCCATCCAAGGCATGAAGTCCCGAGGTTTCGGTTTAGTATGTTTGAGGGAGGTCGAAGTAGTCATTGCCTCCTGTAAAGACATTGTCAGGCATTGAAAGACCTGTTTTAGAAGGGGGTCCTAGTGACCCTGTTCTGCTAGCCTTCTAGGCAGCCGTTCCAGGAGTTCTTGTTAGTTGTGAGGCAGTTAGAGAAGCCTGCCGAAAAAGGAAAAATGAGGATAAATGAAAAAAACCCTGAATATCTTAAAGGCAATAAATATATACAAAGGTGTGTAAAAAGGGGTTCTAACCCCTATCAAAGAAAAGAAAAGAAAGAAAAATTTATGGGCAGTTGATCATCGCCTTGTGAAGGCTTGGTATGTTCCTGGGGACGAGTCAGACCCGGGGCCGATACCTTGTCTTCCTAGGGGTGGCTTCTTGCTGGCAAAAAGAAATTAATTAAGGAAGGTTGGAGCGAAAATAAAAGTGAGCGTTAGAAAAGGATGAAGTGTCGCCTTGTGAGTGCTTGGTAGGTTCTTAGGTACCAAGACAGGTCCTGAGGCCGATGCCCTATTCTCCTTGGGTCACTACGCTCAGCTCCCTCCCTTTTACATACCCGAGTATGTCCCTCAAATAAAGCCCTAAAGGAAAAGATGCTACAAGAAAATACTTATTGATTAGGCTATAGGAGTCCTCGCCTAGTAGGGGCTCCTAGTTGTATTGTCCTTAGTTGGTAGGTAGTTTAGACCACCACTTAGGGCAACCTCTTTGACAGTTCTTTTTAGTTTGGCTGTGTTGGAGCAGTTGGTTAGTGACTCGCTTCAGATCTTCTATTAGTAAAGCTAGGCCTACTCCTTGTGGATGTCATGCCTTGGTTTGTCAAGGGGTAGGGTGAGCATTGTGCTGACTTTTATCGCATATTTGTTTTGTATCAGCTTGATGCTTCTTTGGTTGTTTATGTGCAGATATGTTCGTGGATTCGACGGGCTGAGTCACCCTATCCCGTGATCACCAATGAGAGCGGAATTTTGGTGCTGAGAAGTGCTTAAAAATAGCTAAATTTTATGAATATCAAGGGAAAAATATTCAACGTCAAAGGCGGCGGCTCGATCTAGGACGATTTTAAGCGCCAAAGTGCTTTAAAGGCGCCCGAGCGACACTTGTTGATTTTTCATAATTTTTTAGACAGTCGTGCGGGTTGACACGAGTTACAAGCCAATGTGGGATGCCGAGCTAGACGCCCAGGATTTTTCAGAGCTCAATTCCGAGTCCGGATGGGAAAATGGCCAAGAATTGGTCAAGATTTGAAGAGGTGGACATGAGTTGGGCCAAATGGTAAGTGACCCTTGGGGTCTTGGGAGGCATTTTATGCCACACAAAATCGTGAAATGAAGAAGAAGGAGGCAAAAAACATGAAGAAGAGGGAGAGAAAACTGCGCCCGAAAAATGCGCCATGTGGGAGGATGAGGGTGATGGGGGCTGCAAGCAACCCACCCAACTGATCATTGGCCTTGTCTTCCTTCTCCCTGCTGGTCATATCGCCGCCTCTCGCCCGTCAAATGGTGGCCTGAATGCTGAGATAGAAATCTAGTCTTTCTCTCTCCTCCCTCTCTCTCCCCTAAAGGCAGATTCATGTGGTGAAGAGGAAGAAGAAGAATGGATGATGGATGCTTGTCCAATGAAGACCGGATTACTCCATGATGTAAGAAGATTGAAGATTGATGATTGTGGACTCTCATGAGCATTAATGGTGGTTGGAAATTAGTCCCGAGATATGGCAAATAAAAACCTGCAACCCGCAAAGAGCGGTAATCTCATTTTTACAAAGAAAAATGGTGTTTTTATGAAATTTGCTTCATGAATTCTTGTTCCCATGAGATGATTATGCATTATAATGTTGTTTTCAATGTCTTTCAATTGTTTATGCTCAAAAAATCAGAAAATCATAAGTGTTGTGGTGGATGAAATTAGTAGTGGAAAACCCGTAAATATACAAAATAGGGGAAATTTTGGTGTTTTTGAGATATCAATGGAAAATATCATAAGACACACCAACTAAACTTGTCTTTTTACTGTAAATGAACCTAAGGGCCACAACTCATAACTCATTTTGAATTTTTAGTCATTAAATATTGCAAAAAATATAAGAAAAATAGAAAAAATGAGAGAAAAATAGGGGAAAAATGGATTTTGAGTGCCGAAAATTAAGGAAAAATAAGATTCATGTTTGTGGATGTATGGGGGGTCTGAAGTATGCGTTTTAGCCTCAGTTCAGCCCTACCTTTATGTTCTAGTGAGTTTTTATGGCTTTTATGCAATAAAAATGTGAAAAATGAACCCTAAACCTATGCAATATGCACAACCTAAACGGGTGAGGGGTTGGAGTGTAAAAAAAGCGTGTAAATATTGAATGAAATGATGAAAATATTTTTGGGTTTTTATGCATGTCATATAGATCGGGTGATAATTAAAAATTAAGGACTTAGTAGCACGAGGGTTTCTCGATGCTAGGCTCATACAACACCGCATACGAGTGATAGAGAAATTCATTGAAAGAATGCTTTTGCACTAAGCACCAATGCTAATTTTCTTATTTGTTTGAGCACGTGGACATTCACAATTTGCATGAAGCATGAAATTTAAAAAGTATCAGATAATACCTCTTGGATGCATAGCAATTGCTTTTTAGAGGAATGTGACCAACGTTGAGTGAGTAAGGTTGTCCAAGCTGTAGGCTAGGCGTTGGGTCTAAGGGAAAGTAAAGTGAGGAAGCATGGTATATCTCCTGGAAATACGCGAATCATAAAAGAGAGAAGTTTGTGTGCGTATGTTACATATGTTTAGCGACACATCGAGGGGCCAATCCCCAAGGTGTAGGAGAGTCGCAGTGAGGTAGCGACAGTCTGCCATTGGAGGACCTCCTATGTTTGTACTTCATGTTATTTGGCAATGTGCTGGGACTCCCTCTGAGGAGTGTTAATTGGGTTAGAGTTGGACTACAAGACGTAGTACAAATGCAAGATGTTTAGGAAGATGATGTATGTGTCATCCACGCTCCTGGCCGCGAGGCCGTGGGGTTGTTGAGTGCATGATAGAGGTCCAGCTAGTGCATGAGCCAGTGCCGGCCCATTTTAGGTCCCATCAATATAGAAGGTGAGATATTGCTATTTGAGAGCTTGCTCTCAAGAGATCTTATTGGAAATCAAGTCCTTGACCACCTTGGGAATCTTGATGAACATAAATTCATATTCCTCCCAAGTGCATGGCAAGGAACATACTTCCATTTTTTGTCATGGCTCATCAAGGAGGCATAAATCCAACCATTCATAACTTTTAGCAAACATGGTGAAGGTGGCATCCAAGCATATGATGCAAGTGAGTAGGTCATCCCCCCTATTTGTGACTAGGTCGTCTGAGGCCAAAGTAAGGATAGATCTCCACTTATAAGAGGATCAAATGTCTATGGGAGGTTGGTTGAACTAGATAACTTAGATATTGATGTCTACTTCATGGGTTATTCAGTGGGGTGTCTATCAAACAACCACTTGTGCGATGGGTTGGTCTTGCAGAGCTCACTTGATGTGTTGCTTTCTTCTTGTGGAGCAATTGGAATAGTAGAAGTTTCAGGTTGAGTCAGTTTAGATGTAAAGGACTTTGGTTTTGGTCGATAGATCTATTGAGGCTCAATGGGGTTTGGCTTCTTTTGGGTCAATTTGATTCTCATATATAGCTAGCTTACAATCTCATGGAGATGGGTTGGAAGGCAATGGTGGTTGAGGGACACGCATGACACTCGTGGTCTTGGGCAACCAAATCCAACTGCTACCTTTGTAATAGCCTTGAGTGCACAACAATACTTTGGATACCCATCGTTTCTTGACTGTTCATCAATTCCTGTAGCACCAACTTTGTCTACTAGGCCTAGGGAATGAGGTTCTAGGATTATGAATTCATGCGGGTTGGCTTCTAAGCAAATGTGATTGTCACTTGGGTATCCATTTGAGCTATTGCTTAGTGGATTTGGATGCATTTGTTGGTGATTTTGGCTTCTTTGTTGTGATGGGTCAAAATAAGTCGCGATCGACTTGGCTCTAAGTTGCTCTATCGATGGTGCTACAGCCTTAGATGGAGACACACTACCCTTGCTAAAAGCCATCACTATCTCAATATTGCCAATGGAAAAGTGAATACATTGTGAGTCATAGTTGACATTGCAATATGCCTATTTCTAGAATACACATCCTAGCAGCAATTCCTTACTAGTGGCCTTGGTGTTAGACTATAGCACATAGAATATCATCTGTAGGCTTTCAGTCTCAATAGAGACTGCTACCTTGCACTTTCCTCCCAACAGTGAATAAGACTTCCCCCCAAGCAGGCTAAGTTTAGTGTTAGTAGGTTGCAATTAGGGCTAACCAATGAGGGTCCAATGATCACATGTAAGGATATTGAAGTCATCTCCTTCATCAATGAGTGCATAAAGGCATTTGTCATCCAGACCTTGCATCTAATGTGCTTAGCATTGAGCATTAAAGTGTAGTATTACACTTGGTATTGATATACATTTACCTTCAGGTTTGAAATACACAGTATTCAGATCTATAATAAACAAGGTAGCACCTACTCTCTTGAGATTGGTGCTCTATGATAGCTATTTGGATGTATCTTGATGTTGGATGCTTTGGGAACCATGCGGCATTGTCTTGATGCCATTTTGAGCTAATCTTTGCAAGGATTTGGCTCATTTTGTAGACGTATTTGTGGCTGGAAATAGGGCAGCAACTATTTCTTGAGTGAATAATGCTTATGATTCACTTAGGTGATAACTATTTGATGCCCATTTGGTGCTACATGACTTGAAGATGCCATGTCCATGAGATTAGAGATCATTTTGGGGTGATTAGAGTCATCATTTTTCTTGGTTTTGGTAGAGATTTGGATGTTGGAATAATAGGGTTGAATGACATTTTGATTGCGTATGCATTATGTCTTACTTTTGGACTTGGTCTCGAGCATTCTAAACCATGTATGCATGCTTATGGTTGATGTTACTTGCTTGGATTTGATTTCAGAATGCATGTGAGCAGTGATTAAAGCTCATTTTTGGATCAGCTTTACCTATGGGTCTATTGTTGTACATTCAGGACAGTTTCCTACATATTCAAAATAGCATACCTCACTATCAAGAAATTTGATATGTTTCTATACTAGAACATTATGGCGATGTTTTGAGTAGCTTTGCATGATCTTTGGAGCTCAATCTTAGTTAGTCTAAGAGGTTATTTCAGTTCTGAATTTTTAGAATAAATTTTTCCTGAATGTCAAGACTACACTCCAGAATTGCAGGACAGCTACCTGTATTGTCAGGTATTTTAGGAGTACACTCCTGAATTGCAAGACAACCATGTATATTGTTAGGAATTTCAAGACTGCATTGTGTTTTTGTTAGAAAATTGGTATGTTTACTATCATTGAATGCTTTTGAGGAATTTTGGGCAATGAACTAATGTATGTTCTTGATGCTACATACTTGGAGATATTCCTAACATACTACTGAGTGGATTTTGGAGCTTCCATTGCTTAGCATTAGTTGTCATTTACTATCATACAGTTATTTGGCTGTGAATCATGGTAGCAGCAGTGGCAATCATCTTGTGCATGTCCAGAAGCTTGAAGGTTGCAGTTTGGAAAAAGCAATGCTATAATATCTTGTTTTTGCAAAAGAAGCAAGCAAAGCCAATTAAAGTAAAGGGAACAAAACTAGCTGATGTAGAGCAGGACAACTGGAATGAGCTAAAATTGTATGCCCAGAAGAGTACTACAAGCAAAGTCTACTAGCTAAAGAAACTCATGGATTTGCGTATGAAAGAGGGTACTGCAATGTCTACTCACCTTAGTGAGTCTAACCCCATTTTCAGCCAGCTTGCCGCTTTGAACTTCAATATTGATGAGTTCAAAGCTAGGTTCTTGCTTTACACTCTGCTAGAGAGATGGGATACCTTTAGGACTGCTATAAGAAATTCTAATGCTATGCTTTTGTATGTTGATATAGAGAGTGCTCTACTCATGGAAGAAATGAATCGACAAAACAATGCATCCAGTAAGTCTTCCAGTGCTTTGCATATGTAATGTGCCTGCCTATCGACTATCCAAGCACGTTTTAGTGGTCCATCGAGAAATGAATCTAAGCATCACTACCCAGCACTCCCATGGAATGTTACGAGGTTTGTTGTCTCTTAGGGTTTCCCGAGTCTGCCTCACAATAGAACGTTTGCGACCGAACCCTCTAAGATTGACCTGAAATTGTGAGGTGCCCGCCCATCGGCTTTCCAGGCACTCTTTTAGCGGTCTATCAAGAAACGAATCTAAGCGTCGATGCTCGGCACTCCCAGGGAATGTTCCGAGTTTTGTCGCCTAGGGTTTCCCGAATCCGCCTCACAACAGAACGTTCACGACCGAACCCACTAGGATCGACCTGAAATTCGGGTTCCTAGTTGTCAAGGTCTCCTATTAGCATTCTAGCATCGGGTTTTGGACATCCTACTTTACGCAGAGATACCCAACCCGAAGCAGATCTATGCCGCACTTGGTTCAAAGAGAATGGGAAACGAGAGGGATGTGTTGCTCAACCTCTCTGCCCATAAGGCATAGTCCCATTCCGGTCCCCTAAAACAGCATGAATCGGGTTCTAACCTATCAATATCTAAAGGTCGAATGACGATAAAAACTTGTGAGAAGCCTCCCAGTTCTCTGGGACCACCCTGCCATAGGACGGACCCATCGGGGGTTCCGCCCACCCACTTCCCTTAATAGCTTTAGTTTTCTAATTAGGTCCTACCACATTTATGTGTGACACTTAAAATCAGCTTCATTAATTAAGCCTTTTAGGGAACAAGGTTCGTTCGCGTAAATTATAGCACAAACACGAAAACATAGCAAAGCAATCTATTGACAAACAAGATCAAACAAGTTCCTTAACTTATCTTCAAGTTAATCTTTGTCTCCCGCCCATACAGGAGAAATTATGTTTCGCTTCTGTCCAACAGAAGTATCCCTTCTACCCTGCAGAAGTAACTGGTCCAATTCACATGGCACCAAAACTCAATCCTTTATCTAGAATAGGATCTCCCAACATGCCCAGATGTTGGGGGCCACGGAGGTCTTCAACTCCATTCTTGACCTAGCAAGGGGTGTCCAGAGCTCCAACTGACCCACAAGCTGTCTAGGAGCGAAACATCATACCCGTGGTTGGCCTTTTCACCACTCGACCTTCGGCCCATGAATCGAGCAGTGCCCTCTCGGGTTACTACGTGGTACGACCATGGAGGTGATCCACCCGTACAATATATCCTTCCTTAATTAAATCCTTTAAGAATCAAGCACAAACAAGGCATTCAGCCTAATATCATTTTCCAAGAAAACATTCCTTTAATCCCATGGCGACTTGTCATCACAGACCCTTGCCATGCATTTACCATAAATCACAAGCACTTGGAATAATCATCCAAACAACAACTAACAACCAGTTGAATGTAAAAGCATTTAGGATATTGTTTGATCAATCAACAAAACCAATTGCATTCTTTCCAAAACAATGCAAGAGTAGATGAAATAATATTTCACATTGCATAATTGCTCTTCCCCTTGGGATCTAAGAGTAATATTATGCAAAAATGTTCTTAACACTTCCTTCCTTCGGCTAGGGTATATGTTAAGGGTTCAAACACTATTCATGATGTAAATTCTATAGGTCACTTACCTTGATTGATAATCCCAACCCTGGATTTGGATTGGAAAAAGTCATCATTATCCAATGGATCTCAAGACATCCTAGTTTTAACCCTTATGATTAATTTCTTGTACTAGCTCTTAGTCAAGTCATGAGGCAATTAGAAAATTATCCTCATATATCAAACATGTTATAGGCATAACGTGTAAATACTTAATAAGATAAGTGCGAGATGATCTCAAGTAATTAAACTCCAATAGACCATGCATTGAGCTAGAATCTAGTTTTTCTTAATATTCGGGCTCTTAGGCTAGGTACCTTTGAAGTATCTAACTTTCAACTAGTACTTTCTATTCTTGATTCTCAATGTCATATTCTTTTAGTAATTATGCTATTTATAACCCTTGACTATACCTTAATCTAGCACTTATATGCCCAATCTTTTAATGTCGCTCTTTTTTACGACTTTGCCATTCATAACGCTTGACTGATTCTTCCTTGTAATTGCTCTATTAGTAAATAAGTCATATGTAACTAGGTGCAATTATCTTCCCTTGATATGTGCACTTCACAAACCCCATCTTCCGAGTAAGCGAGATGAATTTATCCTTTCCCATTACCTATACTCGTGCAATAGTATGGGGCCTAACATATCTCATACGAGAATCAAAGCAAACATCAATCAATTTGAAAATACATTACTTACGATCGGAACCGCAGTTGGATTGACGGTGATGCCTTTGCCCGAAGCCTTGTTGTTGGTTGCAGGATTGTCATTCACACGCGACATTCTTTGCTTGGAGGCCATCGTCCGCAAATAGACTCAAGAGATTAAGAAGGTAGAATAGATTCAAGATGGAAGATCGTAAGAGAAGATGGTTAAGTCGAGGATCGAGATAGAGGGAATTGAGCTAATTCTCTTCCTTGCAGCCTCTCGGGGTGATTATTCTCTCTCTCTCTCTCTCTCTCTCTCAAGCTCTCTTTCAAGCTCTTCCTCACAATCTCTTGGAGGGGTATCCTTCTCTCTACCTCTCTCTCGCAGCCTCTCGGTGTCTCCTTATCCTTCCTATGCCTCTCCCATGCCCCGTATTTATAGTGAATTAGAGAAGAGGGCTTGTGGTTGAGAAGTGGAGCTCTTTGTGGAGGGGGATCTTGGAAAGATCAGTGATCTGATGCTCAGATCATAAATCTGATGGTTCCATTGGCTCCGAAAGGGGGGTAAAACCCCAAGACACTTGATTAGAAAGCTCTTAGTTCACTCCTTCTTCTTTTCTCTGTTCGAAGTGCTGTCTACTGCCTGTAAACTGCGATCACGGCGCGCGCGATTTTGCCAGTCACTTTTCTTTATTTTTCTTTTTATAAAATCTTCAAACTAACTAAAATATCACTTGTCTTTTCTTTTAAATGACATCCAGTTCCATATCATTTTTTTTAGGATAATATCTAAAATATCTAAAATATACTAGCTTTGCCCAAAATCTAATATTTTTAGGCTATCCAAACTATGCATACTATCCTAGTGATTAATATAACTCATAAGTTTTGTTCACGTTGTAATTTACGTGAAGGGTGACTACGGTCCTTGCCAATTTGAGAAAAATATCGAATTTACGACTCTTGTTTTTTTAAAATAAAATATTTTAAATTAAATAAAATTTATCAATAATTAATGTTAGTTAGTTTTTACCTTAGTTAGTCTTTAGTTAGTAATCTTACTAACTTATTAATTGACTAACTAACTTACGAACCAACCAACTAACTTTTATTGTGCGGAGATATTACAGAAATCTGGGTCCCTAGTGGTCAAGGTCTCCTGAGAGCATTCTAGCATCAAGTCCCGAACATCCTTCTCTTTACACAGAGATACCCAATTCAAAGCAAATCCAAGCGGCACTTGGTTCAAAGAGAATGGGAAACAAGAGGGATGCACTACTTGACCTCTCTGCCCATAGGGCATAGTCCCATTCGGGTCCCCTAAAACGGCATGAATTGGGGTTCTAACCTAATAATTCCTAAGGGTCATCGGTAAAACCTTGTGAGAAGCCTCCCAGTTCTCTAGGACAACCCTGTTGTAGGACAAACTCGTCGGGGTTCTGCCCACCCACTTCCCTTGATAGCTTTACTTTTCTAATTAGGTCCTATCACATTTATGGAGACATTTGAAAACAACTTCCTTAATTAATCCTTTTAGGGAATAGGGTTTGTTCACGTAATTTATAGCATCGATATGCAAACAAAACAAGCAATCCTTTTGACAAACAAGTTCCTTAACTTATTTTCTAGTTGATCTTTGTCTCCTACCCATACAAGAGAATTATGTATCCCTTCTGTCCAATAGAAGTACTCGCTCTAAATCACATGGCCCTAAAATTTCCATCTTGTATCTAGAATAGGATCTTCCAACGCTCCAGATGTTGGGCTCACGGTAGTCTACAGCTCCATTCTGGACTTGGCAAGGGGTGTCCAGAGCTCCACTGACCCTGACCGACCTAGGAGTGAAACACAACTTCTATGGTTGGCCTTTTCACCACTCGACCTTTGGCTTGTGAATCGAGCAATGCCCTTTCAGGTTAGAGATGCGGCGTGACCTTGGAGATGATCCATCCGCGCAAAATATCCTTCCTTAATTAATCCAATTAAGAATCAAGCACAATCAAGGCAATCATCTTAATATCATCTTCTAAGAAAACATTCTTTTATTCCCCATGGCAACTTGTCATTATTGACCCCTGCCATGCATTTATTACCAAATACAAACACTTGGAATAATCATCCAAATCACATCCCAATAGTCAATTTAATGCAAGAGCATTTAGGACGTTATTTGATCAACCAACAAACAATGGTACTCCTTTCTAAACATTGCAAGAATAGTCATGATAACCCTTCCCTTGCATGTAACTTGCTCTCCCCCTTGGGATCTAAGAGGTTCTATGCAAATTTTACGTAACACGTTGCTTAAGACACATGCCAAGGTCTCATACAACAATGCAAGAATGTATATTCTATTGAGCACTTACTTTGATCGACAACCTGACCTTTTTCCCAACAAGTACAAAAGCATCGGTCTTTCCTTTGACTCTGGACTTCCTAGTCCTTGAGCTCTTCACTTGCCCTAAGGTTGTTGTTGCATCCAGCCTAACCCCGAATAGGATTGATAAACATATTCACTATCGGATGGATCTCAAGGCATCATAGTTATAATCCTAATGATTGTTGTTTGCACTGGCTACGGCGAATAACTTCAAGAATCCAATGAACTAGTAGCTCGTGATATTAGCAAGACTTTAATGCAAGGTCGATTTGTATACCATCGATGCATGTGTCATATAATCTTTCCCATGCATGCACCATCTATGTGCATAACCCTTAAGTAACTTTTATGTTCTTTATGTCACCTATGACTTCGTCGCGTAGCACTGGGATGTAAAGTAATTGAGTACATGGGTTTGTGCGAACCTCAATGCGCCATATGCATAAATCTATACAAGGCCATCTATGGTTGCAGAAAGAATTAACCTATGATCCCTTATGAGTTAGTTAATTATCGAAAAAGATAAATTCAAGCTACTTGTTGAATTGAATTCATGCACATACCTATGCCTCAATGAATAGCAGAGATGGCTATTTGTACCTCGATATTCGGATATGAATTATCCACACCCGATGTTGTATTCATATTTGCAGAAACACCTTGACCAGTGGCTCCATTGTTGGATGTGGGATTACTCTACTGATGCGTATCTCTCTTCGTTTGGGGGTCATACTTCTGGCTTATAATCACTCTTTTCTCTTGTCAGAGAGATGGTGTGCCGGGGTGATTCTTCTCAAAAGGATTAGACTTATGGGGAGACGAGGACTAAACTCATGGTGAGATGAGGACTAAACTCATGAGGAGATGAGGATTAGACTTGCGGGGAGACGAGGAGAAGAGCAACACGTGTGGCCACCCTCTAAGGAGGGGAAGGGCTCGTTCTTTTCTTCTTCTCCTCTCTCTCTCCCTCTCTCTTCTTCTCCTCTCTCTCTCCCTCTCTTCTTCTCCTCCTCTCTCTTTCCCTCTTTTTTCTTTTCTCCCTCTTCTCTTCTTTTCCTCTCTCTCCCTCTCTCTTCTTCTTCTTCTTCTTCTTCTTCTTCTTCTTCTTCTTCTCTCTCTCTCTCTCTCTCTCTCTCTCTCTCTCTCTCTCTCTCTCTCTCTCTCTCTCTCTCTCTCTCTCTCTCTCTCTCTCTCTCTCTCTCTCTCTCTCTCTCTCTCCTTTTTCCTCTTCTTCTTCTTCTCCTCTTCTTCTCCTTTCTCTCTCTCCCTCTTCTTCTTCTTCTCCTCCTCTTCTTCTTCTTCCCCCTCTCTCTCTCCCTCTTTTTCTACTTCCTCTTCTCTTCTTCTTCTCTTCTTTCTCTTCTTTCTCTTCTCTCTCGCCCTCTTCTTCTTCTTCTTCTTCTTCTTCTTCTTCTTCTTCTTCTTCTTCTTCTTCTTCTTCTTCTTCTTCTTCTTCTTCTTCTACTCTCCCTCTCTTCTTCTTCTTCTTCTCCTCTTATTCTTCTTCTTCTCCTCTTCTTCTCTCCCTCTCTTCTTATTCTTATTCTTCTCTTCTTCTTATTCTTCTCCTCCTCTTCTTCTTCTTCTTGTTCTCTTCTTCTTCTTCTCCTCTTCTTCTCCTTTCTCTCTCTCCCTCTTCTTCTTCTTCTTCTTCTTCTTCTTCTCCTTCAACTCGCCTCTTTTCTTTCTCTTCCTCTCTCTCTCTTTCTCCCCCTCACGACCAGCAGAAGGTCCAAGCCCTCCAAGGCTTCCTATCCCCTCCTATCATGATGTGGGGGGGAGGGAAGGGGGGGAGAGAAGTGAGGTGGCACACGTGGCCTCCCTCCCCTCATTATTGTTAATTATCTTCGATACCTCATCATCATCTCCTCCATCATCCACATCGCCACCTTCCCACTCATTCCTTGGCATCTTCATCTGTGATGTCTCCCCTCCACGCCATCCTTCCTTTGCCCCTGATGACGCAATCCTCCTTTTCCTTCCCCCTCACCACCGGAGGTTGTTCGAAGGCGGCTAGGGGGAGAAGAATAATTAAAAAATTTCAAATCTTTTTTTTAAGGGGATTTATACGGTGTCGAAGGGGTTTTTGTCGAAAGGTCGAATCCACCGGGGATCAGAAGTAGAAGGAAGTAGAGATAGGAGATGGAAGATAAGATAGAGAATATCCAAGTGGTAAACACTACAAAAACAAATCACAATGAATTGAAACAATATGTATTGAAAGAACCTGGAATCTTTGCACTACTCAGAAGCAATCTCCAGGCATTAATTCTCCTAGAGTTCCTTCGTAGACAAAAAATGTGGATCAGAAAAATTAGCTCTTTCTTTGCTGCCTGGAACCCAAATCTGATGGCTCTGTTGGCTCCGAAAGGGGGGTAAAATTCCAGGACACCTGCTCATGGATCTCCCTGATCACTCTTTCTTCTTCTTTCAATTCAATCTACAGTTTTCAGCCTATTTACAGTGATCACGAGGCGTGTGATTTCGTCAATCTATCTTTTTTATGAAAAATCCCCTATTTAGCTAAAAAAGCAACTAGCTTTTTGCATGCCATCCTAATCTAGAAGCTTTTTCTAACTTTTTGGATTTTTACAATAAATAATATCAAAAATGTGCTAAAATTATCCAAAAATCTAGTATTTTTAGATAATCCATGCAACTCACACTAGTACTAATGGCTCAAATCACATTGACTCTCTAGATCAATAAAGAAGTCGGATGATGATGCATTCCATACTTTTTCACACTTTGTCCTCATAACATCACGAGGTCCACCCCCTCTGAACCTGCACATCCTCCGATATGTGCCAAAATCCTAATTGTCACCGGATTTGAGTCCTTCTCATCCTCTACAACCATATCCTTTACTTTTTCATCTTCCATATCTTCCTAGCTAGCCCTTGTATCATGACCATTATTTTCTTCCAATTCTAGCAACTCATAGGCAGTAGATTCCCGCCTTTTGAATAATTTGATTATTTTCCCTACTACCAGAATTTTTATGGCTGTCCCATCCAGCTCATTTAATGCATAAGTAGCATTATCAAACACCTGTCTTACCACATAGGGTCCAAACCATCTTTTGGAAACTTTACGTATGGCACTATGCTGGTTATCTAAACTACTATCATAAACCAATACCCAATCCCCATCTTGTATGGTTCTTGGTCTCAGTCTATGTCTTTTGTCAAACCATTTCTTGTCATGTATCCTTGCTGCCCTTAACTTTGTAGTTGTTGCCTCTCTATCTTCTAACTTTCTTTCCAACTGTCTAATGCATAAGGCCAACAACTCCTCTCAATTCAACTCCTCCTTCCAAGGTAACACACTCCATGTGACTATCATCTCTTCTAGTGGCATGATAGGTTTTAACCATACATCAATTCTGCAAGCATATATCCTGTAACAGCACTATGACTTGTTCTGTCAACCCACAAAGCATAAGGGAGCAATCGTGGCCACTCTTTTACCTTCTCTCCACATGCTTTTGCCAATGCCTTCACAATAGGTGGATGACCTCTTTCACTTTTTCCATTTCCTTCAGGGTTATAGGCTGAAGTTAAAGCAAGCTTTATCCCCAACCGTGCAAAGAAATCATGAGCCTCATCTGCATCTAGCTCTCCCCTATCTACTGTAATTTTTCCCACACAGCCATATCGACAAAAGATCTCTTCTAAGAGAAAAGTACATACGATATTTGTCGTCTTAGTACGCAGAGCTCTCCCTTCCACTTGATTAGTCAAGTCTTCACGAGCAAGCACAAGATACCTCATTTGCCAAAGACCTGTAGGCATTGTGACCAAATTCACCACCCACTTAAAATGAAGAGACAATGGATATGTGGGTTGCAATCCATCCCAATGTCTCACATTTGAATACATTTGACATGGCATACATGTTTCCACAAAGTGAGCAATATCCTTATACATACCCTGCCACCAATATCTTTCTTTGATCTTTGTGAAAGTACCCCAAACACCTCTATGACCAACCCACAAGCTTTCATGAAATTCTTGCATAACAATTACTTTTGAAGCTCTATCACCCAAAACTCACAATGGCATACCCTGTTTCTTTTTAGCATGTTTCCATAAGTATCCATCTTTTAAGAAAAATCCATAGGCTTTCCTCTTGATCTTCTTAAACTCCTCATCTGACCATTCATCTCTCTTTGTTAATGTACTGAGGTGTTGCTATAGCATTAACAGAAGCTTCTTCCTCCTCATCCATCATCCCATCTTCATTCTCATAGCGTGCTCGAGATAACATGTTTGCCACTAGGTTATCTCTTCCTGCAATATGCTGAAATTCAGGGTTCAAAGATTTAATGTATGCAATCCATCAGATCATAGCAATGTCCGGGGTTGCACAACTAGTAATCATACCCAATAATGGAAAACAATCAGTCTCAATGACTACATGAGCACCCATAAAATACTCCTTATCACATTTAAGGGCTGTCACAATTCCCCATAATTCTCTTTTAACCTGTGGATATCTTCTCTGTCATTCAGTCAAATACTTTAGCACCAAAGTGAATGGCATATCTTTGTCCTTCCTCATCATCTTGCCCAATTGCCCATCCAATCTCGATTGGGCTTGTATCAATAGTAATAATGATAGGCTTTCCATGTGAATAGTCAGCCTTTCTCAACGTAGGAGCAGATTTTAAGAGTTATTTCAATTTCTTCATTGCTTTCTGATGCTTCCTTTCCCAATGAAATTTTTGACCTTTCCTTAAAAGCTGATAAAGAACATCGGCTACATGTGCAAAGTGAGGAATCCATATCAAATAGAACACACATGCACCCAAGAATCTACGCACCTCTGATACATTCGTGCATACATCTTGCATTCTATCAATCCCATCTATTTTTGCTGGTGATGGCCTTCGCCCATAAGGCCCACACATATGCCCAACAATCAAAACCTCTTCAACTCCAAAGACAGACTTTTTTCCAGAAAGAGTTAAATGCACCTCTTCTAGATGTGTCAAAATCCTCTCACAATCCACAATATGATCTACAACAAACTGTCTACATCCATAAGCATCCATCTCTTCATTGTTTTTATCCACTGCACACCCTTTGATTGGAACATCATCCAAGAAGGGCATAGTCAATTGTGGTATAAAATCCCTGAGTACCGTATTTATAGCATTTGTCATGTGTGCCACTGAGTTTGTTGCACCCTGTGGGAGAGTACACATCCGTACTAACCCCAAAGGAGTCTTCATGGTTGTGATATCCATGCTTTCAATTGCAAGCTGAAACTGATCATACCCCGAGTAAAGATCACCCAAAGAATAGATCGCTCTGCCTGCAAAAGCCTCTGCAAATTCATCAACCACAGGACCTGCACCCACATTTCTTATGGTCACTTTATTGACCAGTTCCATGTCTTGAATAAATCTCAAAGCCCCATTCTTTTTGGGCACAGCAAACCAACGATTTGAGTATGGGATTGAAGAAGGCTCCAAGATCTTCATGTGAATCTTTTCATTTAGCAAATCCATCAGCTTTGGCAAGTGAGCTTTAGGCACTGGAATAGGCCTCAAGTTCCATGGTACATGTGGCACAGTAAATATGACCATAGGAGAGACAACATTTGGATCCACACAACCTATTTCACTTGGTTGAAATGCAAATGCCTTCCCATGTCTAGCCAACATCTGCATAAAACAATTTCTCTCAGCAAGCAAAAGAAACCCTTCTGCACCAACTTTCAATTCCTGTAATGTTTCAGATGTAAATCGATGAGCTATATCTTTAGGATCCCATAAGCTTGGCTGCCTTGACACTTTTTCATACATACCCTCACTCTCTGGTGGAAGTGGAAAAGCAATTGGTTTCACGTTTTTGTCAACTCTCTTATACTTTGTCTCCACAAGTGCTTCAGCCCATTGTAATCCTTCTTGCTGAGCAAACAATGCTATAACATCATACATATCCAAAGAACATACTGACAACACTCTGTTTTCAGCCTCATTTTCTGCATGTATAATTGCTGAAATTTCAGCCATAGTGTCAGTAATATTCAGCCCATAAAAGATACCTGAAATGTCATCATTTTCAGCTAACAGCCCCAATGATCTCAGTTTCTTAATATCATGTTTCATAGATATGCGTTCAGCCCTACACATAGCTTCCATAGGCTTAAACCAACATGAACTGTTTGATGTAAATTGAGAATTACCAATAGTAAATACATGCTTCATTTCATCAAGAGGCAAGTGCACCCTCTGAACAACACTACTGTAGCCCCGCATTACAGCAGTGCTTAATGAAAATCCAGGTCTTTGAATTCCCTTGCATTTGGAACTAAAGGAGACTCTCGAAGCATATCACGATTTCTAGGATGATTAACACAAACAGTAGGAAATTGGACTGATTTCCTCCCATCTTTGCTTCTGAATCTTGCATAAGCAGGACCATCATCAAGTACCTTTGTTTTCATACGCACTCCTGTAATATAGGGCTATCCCAAAATCACTGCATATGCGGAATTATTTTGCACAAAGAAGTGTTGCTCTTCCTGTACATCACCAATTATCACTTTTACATTAGGACATGCAGCATAGAGCTCCCCTAAAGAATTATTTGCAGCCCTCATATGCCAACCATGATCAGTGTACACAGGCCATGCACCATTTTCATACAATCCCCGCTCAATGACATTTATCTCAGACCCATGGTCAAGTAAAGCAACACAAGGAGTTCCACACTCCCCTATTTTCTCTACCGTTTCAGTGGTAGCTCTAGCCCAATGATTTCTTATGTAGTGACTTCGAGGAATAAATCCTAGAGTCTCTTCTCCATATTGTTGCATTTGCCTTACTCCACCATGCATATTGCTACAAGACAATGCATTTTTAGCCACTTTCTTCTCTTTTCCACATGATGTCCATTGATTAGTAGCATCCTGCATAGACAATCCTGTACTTACTTCATGCTCATATTCAGCCCGAATACCCAACGAACCAAATTCCTCTTCAAATTGCAGCAATGCACTAGTGGTATCACCAAGAAATTGACGCTTCCTTTTAATTATGTCAATGATCTCATCATGAAATTCTTGCTTGGCAATGCCAAGCACCTCTCCCAAGTTAAATTCCACCCGACTGTTTAAGATCCGTTCTTCAAGAACCTTCTTAAGATCTGTGGCTGTCTCAATGTCAAATTGCAACTTATATCCTGGCTGCTTGCCCTTCTTTTTTCCCTCTTGTTTGTTATCTTGTTTTTGCTTCTGACTGACCTCTTCCATAACATGCTCGAGAGGTGGCTGATTTGCAGTTTTAGGCTTATCCACACATCTTCTTGTCATTCTTTTAGATGTCCCTGTAATATCTTCGTCTCTTTTTCATTTTTCTTCCACAAGTACATCTGTGTTTTGTACCTTCGCTAAATATCCATACACTGAATATGCATCTACCGATGATTCCCAACCAGCTATGCCACGAATGTCTTGACTTGCATGAGACATTTCACTATCAGTGACCTTTCTCTTTTCAGCTGCATGTAAAGCATGTGTCCATATTTTAGCCTTTGGACCAACCATCACTTGGCCATGCATTCTATCCAACTGTAGACCAAAAGTAGAAGCATGTACCACCGCATAAGCATTTCGGACAGCCAAGTCTTCCAACAACTTTTGCATACCTCCCTTTCCAAAATTCAAAGCAAGAGGCAATCCCATTTCTTGTGCATGGATCTTGCCATCTTTCCAAAAGATAAGATGTCGTGCCAAGGCCTCTTGATAGGCAGCACAATCCTTTCTCTCGTGCTGCAAACTATCACACCACATACATCTTTTTCCAGGCTTAGGGGCTGTTGCCGGTCCCCTTTCCTCTTGTCCTTTTTCATCCAATTTTTCAACCTTCAATTGAAGATCCCGCATCACTTTGACTAATTCATCTAAGACATCTTCCCTAAACAGAGGGAACAATAGCAGGTACAACCATAGGGTTAGCCACAGAAGTAGGTGGCTTACTGGATATATCAACTGTCTTGCCCGTAACAATGGGCAAGCTAGAGACATGCAATCTTTCTCTTCTTCTATGCTTCTTCACAAGCACAGTAACAGCTTCCTTGACATGTCTCCACTCTGTTTTTAAACTTGTCTCTGTAGTCTAATCCTCCAGCAAATCATCAGGCTTCTCTTGAAGCTCAGGATCAGCTGCCTGTAGAAACAATTCAATTTTCTGACTTGCAAGAGCTTGCTATTCTGCAAGATCCAACTGCTCAAATCTACTTTCAAATTCTCTTAACAATTTTGTAGCCACAAGACCCTTATTGGATTGTATAACCCACTCCTTAAAAGTCTTGCGCATAATCAAACTGGTATCCTCAATGTAAAATCCTTCCCTGAGTGTCTTTTTGAAGGCTACCCAGTCAACATCCTGCAAGTATAATTCAATAATTTGTGCTTTCAGTTCATGAATAGTAACACGTACAATATACCGGCTCCATGCAGATTGAGCCACTCCAAAGAATTTCATCTTCTGAGCATAGGTATGTACATATGCAGATACATTCCTGCCATTGAATAACTTCACCTCCCACTCAACTGCTTGCAAAGCATTCATCACAACACTTTCTGTTTGAGCTGAAGCTTGCATCACCTGTTGTTGTTGTTGTTGTACCTGCATAAGCATATTCATATTTTGCACCAACTGTTGCAAAATATCACTGAAGATTGTATTCGAAGGTTCTCCCATATTATCTTTCCTTCTTCTGTGACAATCTTTCACGTCGGGTTCACCAATGTCGAAGGGGTTTTTGTCGAAAGGTCGAATCCACAGGGGATTAGAAGTAGAAGGAAGTAGAGATAGGAGATGGAAGATAAGATAGATAATATCCAAGTGGTAAACACTACAAAAAATATCACAATGAATTGAAACAATATGTACTAAAAGAACCTAGAATCTTTGCACTACTCAGAAGCAATCTCCAGGCATTAGTTCTCCTGGAGCTCCTTCGTAGACCAAAAACGTGGATCAGAAAAATCAGCTCTTTCTCTACTATCGAGAACCCAAATCTGATGGCTCCATTGGCTCAGAAAGGGGGATAAAACTTCAAGACACCTGGTCACGGATCTCCCAGATCACTCCTTCTTCTTTTAGTTCAATCTGCAGTTTTCAGCCTATTTATAACGATCGCGACGCGCGCGATTGCGTCAATCTGTCTTTTTTATGAAAAATCTCCTAATTGGCTGAAAAAGCAACTAGCTTTTTGCATGCCATCCTAATCTAGAAGCTTTTTCTAACTTTTTTGGATTTTTACAATAAATAATATCAAAAATAGACTAAAATTATCCAAAAATCTAGTATTTTTGGATAATCCATGCAACTCACACTAGTACTAATGGCTCAGATCACATTGACTCTCTAGATCAATAAAGAAGTCGAATAATGATGCATTCCATACTTTTTCACACTGTGTCCTCATAACATCACGACAGCGGGCAGCGATATGTTACAGCATACTAGAGGCAGATCATAGTAGAAAGGCAAATCTAATAACGAGGGACGTAGTAAATCACGTAATAAGGATTTTGAATGCCATCACTGTGGCAAGAAGGGTCAGTTCAAATGTGATTGCTATAAATGGAAGAAAGATAAAGAGAAGGGCAAGAAGATGGATGACAGCAAAGGAAGTGAAGAAAGAGAGTCAGTCTGCTAAGAAGAGCAATGTAAAGATTAAAGAGGTGAATGTAGTCAGCCAGAATGATGTACTCTTCGTATCTTTATGTTTCATTGCACATGCTTTGATAGCCAAAACAGATGATGAAATGCACACTTGGATTTTGGATTCAAGTGCCTCTTTTCATGTCACCTCTCATTGTGAGTGGTTTACAAACTATACAAGAGGTCAACAATGTTGTCCATCTTGGGGACAATTATGCATGTGACATTGCAGCCATTGGCAGTGTGCAATTGCAGTTTCTATTTTCACTCTTTAGGATGTAAGGCATGCACTGCAACTCAAGAAGAGCTTGATTAGTACTGGTCAGCTAGATGATGATGGTTTTCATACCACCTTTGGTGATGGGAAATGGAAGATTTGTAAGGGATCTAGCATTATTAACAGAGGTTGCAAGAGTGACACTTTGTATCCTCTCCATGTTTCTAGTGTGTGTGACCATGTTGTTTCCATTACTCAGCAGTCAATTGTTTCCTTGTGGCATGGCCGGTTGGGACACATGAGTCAAATAGGAATAAAAGTACTTTCTCTCTTGGGTTACTTACCTTGTCTTCATTATGTTGATTTTGAGCCCTATGATCATTGTGTTTATGGTAAGCATACACATACATCTCATAAAAAGTCTCTTTCACTGAAATCTTTGCCTCCAGAGTTAGTATATTCCAATGTATGTCAGATG
Source organism: Lygodium microphyllum (assembly GCF_053477565.2). NCBI lineage: Eukaryota > Viridiplantae > Streptophyta > Polypodiopsida > Schizaeales > Lygodiaceae > Lygodium > Lygodium microphyllum. Next base: position 159,143,197 of record NC_141137.1, read on the forward strand.
CGAGGGTTATCTCTAGGAGGAAAGGAATACTTTGTCACATTTTTTGATGATGCTACTTAGAAGATATGGGTTTACCCTATTCGTAGCAAGGACGAAGTGCTTGATAGGTTTCAAATATTCCTGGCATTGGTTGAGAACCAGACTGATAAGACACTTACGTGTATTCGCTCTAACAACGATGGGGAATACGTATCCATGTCCTTTCAGGTATTTTGTGACAGTAAGGGGATAAAGAGGGAGCTCATTGACCCTCATAATCCACCCCAAAATGGAGTTGCAAAGTGCATGAATCAGACCATATAGGATAAGGTCCATACGATGATGTCTCATGCTGCATTACCCCATGGCTTTTGGGCAGAGGCTATTATGACAGTCATTCATCTAATTAACAAGTCACCAAATAGGTCTTTGGGAGGGAGAGTCCCTCAAGACGAGTAGTCAGGCAAGCCACCTTCTTATGCTCATTTGTGAGTGTTTGGCTACTACAAGGCTTTTGTGCACATACGGAAAGAAGAATGCAGCAAAGTGGAACCAAAGTCTTGTAAATACATATTCCTAAGATACGGTGATGAGGGTGAGATGGGGTATAGACTTTGGGATCCCAAGAAAAGAAAGATAGTACGTAACAATGGTGTCATCTTTTGTGAAGATCGCATGCACAAGCAGCCCCAGAAGATAGAGGAAGTCAAGAGGGTTGTTTTCAGGGAGGATGTATCTTTTCGACAACCATTTGTGCCCAACGGACAACAGTGTATACCTGCTATCAAGACTCCTGAAAATGTAGAAAATGGTGCTGGAAATGACCAGCAAGGTATTTCCCATGATACACCACAGTTTCAGCCTAAAAACATGCAGATAGGATAGCCTGAACTGTTTAGGATAGCATGCTGGAATTTCAGGATAGCAACCTATACATGCACAATTGTAGGCCTCTATTTTAGGACAACAACCTGTAAATGCAAATTTTCAAGCCCAGCAACTAGCAAACACTAACCCTTCGCTCCATAGGCTGGCCTAACCATCGAGGCTACTTGACAGGTTTGTTCTTGGTGCATAGTATGCTGCAGATTATGTCATGTTGAAGAATTGTGATGAACCATCATGCTTCAAGGACTAGACCGAATAGCAAGAAGTGGTTCAAGACAATGCTATCAAAAATGGAATCACTTGACAAGAATGGTACTTGGGACTTGGTACAGCTGCCTAAAGGGCAGAAAACCCTTCCATGCAAGTGGGTTTACAAGATGAAGGTCACTTCTTGTTCTTTGCCAAAGTACAAAGCAGGGTTGGTTGCAAAGGGGTACAAGTAGAAACATGGAATTTACTTTGACGAGATCTTCTCTCCCGTATTCAAGGTGACTACTCTAAGAACCATTTTGGGCTTGGCTGCAACTAGAGATATGGAGCTCATACAGATGGATGTAAAGACTTCATTCTTACATGGTGATCTACATGAGGACATATATATGCAGTAGCCTGAGGGTTTTGTTGCTAAAGGCAAAGAGATGATGGTTTGTTAACTGAAACAGAGTTTAGGGCTAAAACAGGCACCGAGGGAATGGTATCATAAGTTTGATACTTTCATGCAGTCTCAGGGCTTTCAAAGAAGTTAAGTTGATCATTACTTGTACACCAAGAAGATAATAGATGGCAGTCTAATTATCTTGGTTCTGAATATTGATGACATGCTAATTGCTGGTAGGGATATTCATGCCTTGGATTCGTTGAAGCAAAGTCTTCATGGAAGCTTTGACTTGAAGGATCTTGGTGATGACAATCACATTCTTAGAATGCGGATACTTAGAGATAGATCAAAGGGGTTACTCTATCTATCTTAGCATGAGTATTATCCAAGATTTTCCAGTGTTTCAATATGGAGGGGGAAAAGCAATAGAATTTCCATTGCCTCCATTTGTGAAACTCGGTGCAGAAGATAGCCCTACATCTTATGATGAAAAGGTTGAAATGGCCAAGACTCTGTATGCTTCAGTCATTGGCAGTTTGATGTATGCTATGGTTACTACATGTCCAAACATTGCCTTTGTAGTGGTAATGGTATAACAGGTACATGGAAAACCTTGGTAAGAAGCATTGGGAAGTAGTGAAAGATATTATGAGATACCTCAAGGGCACAAAGGATTTGTGCATCTGCTTTGGTAAGCAGAAGACATCTGTCATTGGCTTTATGGATGCAAACTATGCTCGACATGTGAACTGTAGGAAATCCACTACAGGGTATGTGTTTAACTTCACAAGGGGGTCTATCTCTTGGATATCCATGCTATAGAAGTGTGTTGCACTAACTAATATGGAGGAAAAGTATGTGGCTTCCATTGAGGCATGCAAAGAGGCCTTATGGCTGTCACATTTGGTTTTTGATCTTGGGATTACTGAGGATCATGTCCTCCACTTTGATAGTCAGAGTGCTATCATATTAGCACGAAACCCTCTCTTTCATGCAAAGACAAAACACATACAGGTGAAGTATCATTTCATCAAAGAGGTACTTGACAATAAGAGCATTGAGTTGGTCAAGGTGCACACTGATGATAACCCTGCAGACCTTCTCAACAATGAAGGTTCTTCTAGCAGAGAGGTTTGCCCATTGCCGACAAATGATGGGTATTGGATAGACATAGTCTTTTCAGCTTTGTACATACTTAGACTTAGCTTATTCTTTTTCTCTACCTTTGGGCACATTTCCTTTAGGGGGAGGTTGTTGGGATAAAGGGCAATGCTTGTGTCCAACTGTAAGGTCTAGGTTGTACATAGTACATATACCTATCTAAAATCATTATTGAGGTACACTCTTCAGCACCACAAATCATGTATCTCTATCTCTTCTCTCTCTCAACCTGCATCTCTACACAGAAGCTCCATTGCAGCTAACTCAACAATTGTAATATCTTAGGCTTGGTCTAATTAGGCCAAGGTTGAAGCATGCAATGATGCTTGACCGGTCTAGATCCCACAAAGTGGGTAGGATGCCCAAAAAGGGGCATAAACCCTAAACGTAAAAGGGGCACAAACCCTAAATGAAAAAGGGACACAAACCCTAACCCTCATCTTAATTCTTGGTCTATATAAGGGTGGGAGGTCTCAATTGTATTAACCCTTTTGGCACATCCATGCAACAGAAGTTCTGTTCAGTGTGACCACTCAAGCTTTTATTCAATCTTTCTAGTCTATCATCTTACATCCATTGTGTTGAGAGTGATCTAAGAGTGAGAGAGTGAGAGGTCTGTTGAGTGAGGGACTAAGGAAAGGTGAAGCTCTTCACCATCTTCATGCTTTTTTGTCTTCTCTACTAGCTCTTTGACTCGTTGGTGTGCTTGATAGTAGATACGAAGGAGTGATGGCATTGGATCGTGTAGATTGTGGCCTTGGAACCATATTTGAGCCTTCGAGTCATCAAATGCAAGAAGGTAAGTTAGGTGAGTTCATATTACAACTTGAGCTAGTCTTGTGTTCTTTCTTTCTTGGGTTGGAGAGGAGGATGCTTGGTTAGTTAGGGTGGAGTGTTGAGAGACAAGGTGAGAGATTGTCGTTGAAGTGAGTTGTAGCTTCTGAAACAATAGAAATCCATCCAAAGTCCTGATTGTTGGTACATGAAGCTCAACACTCGGTGTGTGCATTACTGCATCATGGTCATGCAAGTTAGTCACTCCAAGCTTGTCGTGCCTTTCTATCCACTACTTCAACTCCTGCCATAGTGTTGGGTTCTACCTAAGTGTCTCTCCTAGAGGTAGGGTGTTCAAAGAGTAGAGAGAGAGAAAGGGAGAAACTCCATATCCATGAGCCTTCAGGCTCCCAAGCTCATTTCTTCATATTCCACACACTAAACTGAAAAGCACACACACTCTACAAGATGACTACTAACCCGACTTATTTAATGTAGTCACATGTAGACAGTTGTACACACTAGTTGTCATAGATGTTGGTCATAGATGAAGACACACTGAGTAGAGAGAGAGAAAGGGAGAAACTCCATATCCATGAGCCTTCAAGCTCCCAAGCTCATTTCTTCATATTCCACACACTAAACTGAAAAGCACACACACTCTACAAGATAAAGTGACCTAGTGTAAATGTAGACTAGACTGACTAACTCTAGTCAGGTCACTGACTAACTACTAACCCGACTTATTTAATGTAGTCACATGTAGACAGCTATACACACTAGCTGTCATAGATGTCGGTTTTGACTACATCCAAGTGTGGTTTGTGAGGCTTCTGCATGAACTGACTGATCAGCCCCACAGCATAACTCAAGTCAGGTCTAGTGATCGTGAGATAGATCAAGCTGCCTACCATCTATCTGTACATAGTAACATTCTCAATCTCTGTCCCAACATCAATCTGCAGCTTGACATTCTGCTCGAAAGGCGTATCCATAGGCTTGCAATCAGCCATACCATATTTCTGTAACATGTCATGAGCATACTACTTCTGTAGCAGCCATATGCCTCGAGGTGTAGAGACAACCTCAATCCCCAAAAAATATTTCAGCTCTCCAAGATCCTTGACCTTAAACTCAGCCTGTAAACATGTCTTTATTTCTGCAATCCCATTTTCATCATCTCCTGTAATGATTAAGTCATCAACATAGACAACTAGAAAAACATAGCCACTATCTGTCTTCTTCGCAAACAGACTATGATCAGCATCTCCCAATCGGAAACCATGTTGCTGTAAATAACTGTTGATGCGACCATTCCATGCTCTGGGTGCCTGTTTCAACCCATATAATGCCTTTTTCAGCCGACATACATGTGCTGGAAATTCTGGATGTACATAGCCTTCAGGCTGTTCCATGTAAACCTCTTCCCATAATTCTCCATTGAGAAATGCATTCTTTACATCCATCTGCCATAGTTTCCAGCCTCTAGCTGCTGCCAAAGCAATCACAGTTCTAACTATAGCCATCTTTGCTACAGGGCTGAAAGTCTCCTCATAATCAAGACCATACTGCTCCGCATACCCTTTTGCAACCAGCCTGGCCTTATATCTTTCCAATGATACATCTGATTTACATTTTACCTTATACACCCACTTATCTGTTCTCCCCCTCACTGACATATCCGTGTCAGTGGATGCAGTAGTGTGACTCCGTAATCGTCCTGTCCAAGGACTCACTGTAGATGATACATCACCTGTCTGACCAGTCATGGAAGTACTCTCTGCAGGAGTATTTTCAGCATGACTCGTACTGGGTGAGGCATCAGTAGGCACTGCAACAGGATTCCCATACCAAGATGCTAACTCATCAAATACCACATCTCTGCTTATGAGTGTCTCATGCGTAGAGAAGGTACATAACACTTATAAGCTTTCCGTTCCTATGCATATCCAATAAACACACTTTTCACTGCCTTAGGATCCAATTTCTTCCTCTTCTTATCCGGTATATGCACATATGCAATGCTGCCAAATACCTTCAAGTGTGAAATATCAGGTTTATGACCATACAGCCGTTCATACGGAGTGACATCATGAATCCCTGCTGTACGGGTTCGATTCAGCACATATACAGCAGTCACCACTGCTTCAACCCAATAATCATTTGATAGACATTTTTCATTCAGCATAGCTCTAGCTGACTCCATCAAAACCCTGTTTTTCCTCTCTGCAACACCGTTTTGTTGTGGTGTATAACTGCATGTGAGCTGTCTTCTGATCCCATGTTTAGCAAGATACCTGTCAAAGTAGTTTGAGACATATTCACCTCCTCCATCTGATCTCAAACATGATATGTAACAGCCCAATTCATTTTCAGCATGTTTCTTGAAGTCTTTGAATGCGTCAAACACATCATTCTTATGTTTCAAGATATAAAGCCAAGTGTACCTGCTGAAATCATCAATAAATGAGACATAATATCGTGCACCGCCAAAGGAAGCATTATGTGAAGGACCCCAGACATCAGAGTGTACCAACTGTAAAGGCCTAGTGCTGTTTTTTACATGTCTCATGAAAGGAAACCGTGCCTGCTTTCCAAATTGGCATGCAGGGCATACATGACCAAAAACATTATACTTGAATTTAGGTAATCCAAGTACTACTTCTTTGTGCTGCATAGATTTCAGCTTTTGTACATTGACATGTCCAATCCGCTTGTGCCAAATCTCTACATCCCGAACGGCACTCTCATCATGTGCAAACATGGCTGCCTTGAGTCCCGGAATGGTCGCATCCAAAGTAAACATCCTGCCATCCCTTCTGTCCTTGGCAATTAGCTTGCAACCATTTCCATACTCCTCAATGAAACATCCATCCTTGTTAAACCTCACTTGCAGATTCTGTTCTGCCATTTGACCCACAGACAACAAATTCTTTGTTATGGTCGGTACATGTAAGACATCATGCAGGCCTTTCTTCTTGCCATCAAGCATCATCAATGGAACAATCCCTTTATGCTTTATGTCATGTTGGGTATCATCCCCAGTACATACATGACCATGTGTACTTGCAACCATCTCATTAAACCACTCTCCATGCGGGGTCATGTGGTTTGACGCACCAGAGTCAATGTACCACCTGTCATCTTTGTTCTGCCTTGACACAGTCTTGGACACATGCTGCATGGCAAAGAGTCTATCAACCTGATCATCTTGACCACCACTAGAGGATGCATAATGCCCATGATGTTTCCCTTTTGTCTTCATGTCATTCTGCTTTTTGTAACATTCCTTCGCTATGTGCCCATACTTACCACAATAATGACAGTCCTTGTCCTTGTTGGACTGATCAGTAGACTGCCAAGATCCAGATCCACCTCCTCTTCCTCGAGGTGATCTCCCCTACCTCTAAAACCACCAGATCCTCGCTGGCCCTGTGTATTGGCACCATGCCAATTTCCTTGCTGTTGCTGCTGTCCATAGGCATTACGAGTGTCGCCACGACTCGATATGAACCACGGCCTCTGGATCCTCTACCACGCTAGCTAGAGTACAACACAGTGTCTCTACTCTGAGATGCACTAGAACCTGTATTCAAACCAAGTTTAACTTCCTCATGCAGCAACAAAGCAACTAGCTCTTCCCAGCTAGGGGGCTCTTCTCTGATAGAAATGGAAGTGTCAAAAGCTTTGTACTCTTTGCCTAAGCCATTGAAAGCAACAGCAATCATATCATCTTTTGATACACTTGAGCCAATAGTAGGAAGTTGATCAGCTATGGTCTTAATCTCTGTGGTATACGTCTAGATGCTCTTGCCATTCCTAGACATGTTGTTGAACTGCTGTTTCAACTGGATCTTTCTTGCATGTGTCATGGTTCCATAATTTTTCATCAGTATGTCCCAAGCATCCTTCGGAGTCTCACATCCAGTGATTTGAATTACCATAGCATCAGATATACATAAGGAAAACCAATGCAGCACCTTGCATGCTCTTTCATTCCATAGCCTGTAGGCTCTTTTCTGTTCCTTTGTTGGATTGTGTGCAGGCAACTCAAGAGCAACTTCATCTCCTGTACATAAATCCCAATAACCTCTGCCAACCAGAAAGTTTTTCATTCTGAATTTCCATAATGTAAAGTTCTAATTATCCAACTTTTCTCCAACTATCTGAGTGATATTGTCAGTCCCATGTGCATTAGCCATGATGCAGTAGACTGTCTATCAAGTGCCTGACTCCTTGCAGTCCAATAAGTATGACTGACTAAATTCAGTCCGTAACAGTTTTCTGCACTAAATTGCAGAAAAAAACTAGGGTATTTCAGCCCACTGACACCCCAAAACAACCCTCAAACAAGTGGTCTCAACTGTAGATATAACTGTCAATACATAAGCTATGTGTTTGCTTCAGCTTAAGCTTCTGTAACCTCACTACCAGGGTACATACATGCAGTCTGAAAACTGTAAACTATGAGTAACCAACAGCAATTTCAAGTCCAAAACTGAGTGGTAATCATGTCATACATGTTCCAAAATCTCCCAGGTAGCTGCTAGTACATTTGACAGTTAAGACATGATCATAAGGGCACAGAACAGTGCATAACCAGCACATACAAGTGTCAACAAATTCAATTGCAGGTTGCAGTCAACCAGAATTCAGCATACCAAGCTCCAAGTAGCTCCAAAATGTCTTTTGACCATGTCATACATTTACTTTGTAGTGGCAAGTTCAATACATGAGCATCTGAGTAGGCATAGACAACCTGTCTTCATTGACTAATGGCATAAACCTCATGAGCTGTTTGTAATTAACCAGGACAGTGTAACTGCATTTACTTCAGCTTCAAAATTTAGTTTTCAATGATGCTCATTGCTTGCTTCAATTCTCCATGCATTCAGCATGTATAGGCCAGTTCATATAGATGATGGAACCCCCAAGATGACCTGTATTGCTTCAATAATGCATAGTACTTGTCATTGACTGTGTATGACAGTTTTCAACCTGTCTTTGATTTTCAGATCTGAGTCTTCTAAGCAAAAGATCTCAGCTCCAAGACATTTGATCCAATGTATACATGTTTTGACACATTCTTGTGCTCCAAAGATGCCTTTTGAGTGTAGTACAAGGCTCCTGTGTGTCAGTAATGATTGAATGCATGCTGTCCATTCATGTTTACAGCAGTTCAAAAATGATTACAGGTCTATGTTTGTCACTCCAGCTCATAACAGAGCTCCCACACAAGCATTTACTTCTTGCACACTTCAAATATCTTCAATAGTGAGCATACATGCTCTATGAACCTTGTCCAGGTGCCCCACTAAAGATTGACAGGTTGATGTCCACTCAGATCAGCAGGCACATATTTTCAGAACAGGGGGCGCAGATTTTCAGGCACAGGTTGCTGTCCACTCAGATCAGCAAGCGCAGATTTTCAGACCAAGGGGCACAGATTTTTAGGCTAGTCCACGCTGATTTTCAGGAGGCAGTCCACGCTGATTTTCAGGAGGCAGTCCACGTTGATTTTCAGGAAGCAGTCCATGGTGATTCCTTCCTTTGACTATGGCTTCATTTGCAAGTGTCTAGCTTCTTCCTCATTCCTTACTTCCATCTCCTTTGCACTACAAGTTGTCATGCCCATTCTCCCACAGCCTCATGGATGAGGCTCTGATACCATGTTCAAAGAGTAGAGAGAGAGAAAGGGAGAAACTCCATATCCATGAGCCTTCAGGCTTCCAAGCTCATTTCTTCATATTCCACACACTAAACTGAAAAGCACACACACTCTACAAGATAAAGTGACCTAGTGTCAATGTAGACTAGACTAACTAACTCTAGTCAGGTCACTGACTGACTACTAACCCAACTTATTTAATGTAGTCACATGTAGACAGATGTACACACTAGCTGTCATAGATGTCGGTCATAGATGAAGACACACTGTCGATGAGCTTGATTTCTAACATAGGGTCACAGGGGCTATATCAATGTCATGAGCTAGTTTCCAACCACTTTCTTTCTATTAGACTCTACACTCCTTTGCAAGGGTCTACATGCCTGTGGTGTCCAAGCTTCATCTATGCGCGATGCTACATGGGGTGAAAATGCATCTCCTAATCTTAACCACATTGGTGAGACTGGTGTGCTCACGTTAGAGGGCTCATCGATCTTGTCTTCTATGATAGGTTCAGTATCTTTGAGGTACTCTTGGGCTTCTCTCACTCACTTCTTGACCTTATCCACTACTTCCAATAGGCACCTCGAATTGGGATACTCCCTAATCTTGGCACTCCCCTTTTCTACCATCTTGGGAGTAGATGTTTTCACTTCTACATCCATGGCTTACTTCCCCTTGGGTAAGGTGGTGACACCTTTATCTCAGCCCTCTTCCTTCTTTTCCTATGACTCTTCTTCAATATTGAAGCTGTGTCAAGGTTGCTAGGTGTCCAGGTAATGAGATACAAGCCTGCTTTGTTTGTGCTTGGGTCATGACATTCAATGGGATTGGTGTGGCCTCACCACTAAGTGTCTCAATCCCAAACAACTCCAATGGTACGGATGGCATGATTGCAAAATTAGTGGAGGTTTTTCACCTAGGGCACTCTCAACATGTAAGTGTGACTTGATTGGCTTGCTTCCTTTCAGGGTAGAAAAATGAGATATGCCATGGGTGACCACAAGTCTAGCATGCAATGGGTTCTTGATGCTATCCTCCTAGACCTTATCTCTTTCCCTACCTAATGTCATCACTGGCACTGGTCTGAAATGCATCAAGATGGGGTTACCCTCTTTTTCGTATGAGACATAAGGTTCACATATGCTTTGTCATTGTTCAATTCCTCTATGTAATGTATCAAAGTGTTGCTCTGTGGATGGGTCATGATGGGTCCAATTGGCCTAGGTATCCTTGTAGGATTGATGTACATCCTAAGGATGGTTGCTTTGAGTCATTGGGTGCTAGGATAGCTAATGGAGCTCCCCTTCCAAAGTTTGGTAGACTATTCCCTAGGTAATAAGATTGATGGTATGGTTGCGGGTATCATCTTGGCAATCTGCAACGCATCACGTCATGGCCAAACCTACTGCAATTAGTGCATGGTCTTGACCTAGGATGCAAGCACTTAGCTAGGAGGTGATCTCATCCATAATGCACACACTGCTTGTGGAGTTGTGTGGGCCTTCTCATCCTCTCTTGAAGCTTAGCCAATTCTAACTTCATGTCCACCAACTATGCTCTCTCTCTAATGGTCATAGCTTTCTTTGAGGATCTAGCGGCAATGTCATCTCAAGTCATAGTTTTGGAACTTCTCTCCTTGAGCAAGTCATCCATGCATATGGCTTCTTCAAAGATCCTAGCTAGCATGTCCTTTTGCATATTCAAGTTGCTCACCAAGGCCTTGTAGAGCTCTTTGATTTGGATTTCATTTATAAATACAATGGGAAAACCACTCATTTGTTACGTTGTTCCATCATTGGGATTCTCTTAAAGAGACTCCACAGATGGGTGACATAATCTCAGATATCTTCCTTATCTTTTTGGCTAACATTTAGCAACCTGACAATGAGGTTGTCAAAGTATCCCACTCCAAAGAACCTCTTGATGAAGAGACTCTTGAGGTTATTAAAATTATTACATTCGACATTGTCTAGGTTAGTAAACCACATCCATCCTTTGTCTCCTAAGCAAAGTGAGAAAGCTTGTGCCCGTTGAGCAAGATCCACAAGGTCGTTCGCCTCACATACTTGCTCGAACTATTCCACAAAAGTTGTATGGGTCATTGCCGAGGTAATACTTGTTGAGGTGCTTAGTGACCACAAGTTTTTGGGTTTGGCTTTTAGAGTTTGGCGTGATTCCTAGTGCTACTAGCAACGTAGTCACTACGGCTGCTCTGCTCTACTGCTCTACAACCATATTGTCTAGGAGTCACTTTGTGAGAAGCTTACTTAGCATAAGATCAGCCTCTAGTGCTCCCTCTCAGTGTGGTGAGAGCCAAGACACACTAGACCTCTCACATTTCTATGTCTTGTCTCAATTTCTGTGCTTACTACTCTTGGCTCTGTAGGTAGCAATGCTTTGCAGTGCTTTTCTTGCCAACCTTCTCTCTTCCTCAAGAGATCAGCTATGATCTCCTCGGTTAGTCTACCATGATGCATCATTTTAGTGTGCATGTTGTACTGGTTTACCATTTGCTAAATGTCAATTGGGGATTCTCTCAAGTAAAGCTCGTCACGTCTGCAAGGTTGGTGCTAGCTCCCAACATGTCAACGGTTTCTTAAGCAACTAGGGTGTCGATGAGATTGATTAGATTGGGTAAAGTTGTGTCCCTAATCGTGTTGGTTCTCTTTTTCTTCTTCATTACTAGATAATTCACAGTTATTCATCTCAAGTTGTATTTGGTGTCTCAGGGTTTGCTCCTATTAGTGGGCTCATTCCTTACATAGACCCCATTAGTGTGCTCCTTGTTATATAAATCAGTCTACAATGTTACATGAACTAGACACACAAGTGGTGGAGTGGACCTATGCCAAATTAGGCTTTCTATATTTTCTTGTGCACTTAAAGTGTTTATGTGATGAAATGTGAGTTCAATCACAATCAACGCAGATCACACTCCTTTAATTAGTTTTGACTAGTGCTAGCTCTCCCATATAAATAGTAGCCACTCATAGTGGTCTACTCTAGGTCCCTATTGCATGATTGAAGCATGGTTTGAAGGGTAACGGGTCCATGTTGTCAATTCTTTGGACCTCTATTGGGGTATGATCAATGACCCAGTTGCTCATGGACTGTCGAGTCTCAACCCTCAAGTTAGTCAGCTCTATTTCCCTATCTACTCGTATGGGGACCTATTGGGATATCCTAAAGCTGGGTTTGGCCCCTACAAGGTCTAAGAAGGTCAAAAACCGATGTTTTGTTCTCCTATCTGATTTGCAAGTTCCAGTCTGATTCCTAGAAATGAACATCCAATTCTAGGCTATCCAAGTCCTACGATTGATTTTGGATTTTCTGAGTCTAATTTATCAGAATGGGACAATCAAAGTTGTCCGATTTGTGACTGGCCAAGTGTTGTCCGATCAAACAATCTAGTGTCCGATTATGAAAATCAAACAACTTTTGGCATTCGAATGATTTGATTCTGAGAATTGGATAGTCCAACTATGATGGCAAAAATGGGCGGAGACTTGATCAATTTTTGGCACAACACTCTCAATGCATCCTCCTAGTCCCTCGCAAGCTCCAGGACCAAACAACAAGGGGTTAGCACTCAAAACAACTCTCCTAGCCTCCCTGCTGCAATACAAAACGAACCTATCCAGCTCTCTCTCTCTAAAACCCTGAGTGTAGAAATGGGCTCCCCCTTGCTCTCTCTACCTCTTAAATCCCTTGTCCTTCAATCTTCCACTCCCCTCCTCTCTTTCCTCTCTTAATGCTTTGAAGCCCCTTTTTCTCCCTATTTTATAGCAGTAACCCTACTATTTATTTTCCTGTCTTTCTTGAATTTTCCCTACCTAAATGCATTCAAATCACAAGCAAATAGTTAAGCTAATTCAACATACTTAACTAAACCTTAAAAACCAAAAAACTTACTTACAAAAGAGATCAAATGCCCTTCGACTCTCTCACTTCCTCCCTATCTCAAGTATCGGTTTGGGGAAAACCCTACTCCAGTCCTTGATTTGAAGCGCACAAGTACTCAAAGCTTGAATCCATTGGTCTTGACAATGAAACCAAAATGTAAAAGCTCTCGCTCAACCGCCAAGACCTATAGATCGCTTATTGTTTCAAGCATTTCAAGCCAAGTGCAATGGCTACCTCTCACATAGCCATGTGCATTGTCATGTCTACGAGTATAGTGAGCTCACCTTCATGCTACCCAATCAAGTTTCCTCTCCCATGATCTCCCTGGTAGCTCCACGATCCAAGGTGCAAACTCAAGCAAGCTTGATCCAGAAGAAGATAGAGAGCTTCTCCACAATAGTCCCTCACCCTCCCACACTCACTCCCTCACACTCCCTCTCTAAAGCACAAGCACAAGCAAGAACAAGAAGAAGAAGAAGAAGAAGAAGAAGAAGATAATAGCTAGTCCTTCACCCATGCCCATCTACATTTACAAATTTCATAGGAGGGAGCCTAGTGCTCTTTTACAAGGATTTAGGGAGCGCTTTTATATTTAAAATGTGTATTTCCCCTTTTGCACTTGCATTAAACTTTTAAGCTTACTTCTTGTGATTTTGGCCCTTTTCCTCCTATTTTTCCATTGGACCACCTTTTCCGCTTTGTCCTATGTCTTTTTCTTTTTCTTTTTCTTTCTTTTTGCTCTCTTTGCACCGAGGTTAATAGATGTCTATGTATGACTTCATCTTTTATCCAAATTTGATAATATGTGGATCTTAAATTGATTTTGGAAGAGATCACATATCCTTGCAATTGATCTAGCATCTCATCAATTTAGGGAATTGAATATTTATTCTTAATCCCATGTAATTGATACATAGTCTAAGGGTTTCATCCTTCTTCTTTTGGAATAGAATAGGAGTACACCAATGAGAGTTTTGGGATTAAATCCTTGATCAATCAACTATATAATTGCTCCTTCAATTTGATTGTTTTAAGAATAGTCATTTCATAGGGCTTTCTTGCTATGGATTCATCCCAGGGACCAATTTGATCTCATGATCCACATCCCTTTCAAGAAGTAACTCTATTAGCTCCTAGGGAAAGACATAAAAGAACTCAACCATAAAGGCTTGTCTTTATTGTTGGTATCCTCAATCTTGTTGAGTTTAACTAGGTAAATAGGAAGTCCTTTCCTTAATCCTTTCAGTATTCAACTAGCCTAGGCTAACTAGATCTTAGGTTTGTCTGACTTCCCTTGATATTGGATCTTTTTTCCAAATAAATTTTTAAATGTGACCCAACATTCCCCACAGTGTATGTTTGATTGATTTGATGCTAATCAATCCATTCCTAATAGGTAATCATATACACCGAAAGGCATAACTTAGAAATTTGCTATTGTAGTCTCTTCCCCTAGTTTAAAGTGGACATTGTGATGGATTGAGTTGACATTGTTTCCCTCCCATTTGCCAGTTTCACAATTATTTTTCTAAAGAGTGTGAAATTGAACTTTAGTCTTTTCACACATTTAGGAAATAAATGAATGTGTAGCTTCACAAGCGATCAAGATTTGGAAGGAAATACCTTGATGTTCAACTAGAATTTGGATGACAGAAAACTACTACCCAACACCCTAGTTATTGATTGAAGTGTAAACCAATCCTCTTTTGACTTCTTCATCAAGAGATAGATGCATCTCATTGCTTGTGATGGCACAAACACAAGCTCCAACTTCATGACATTCTCCTTGACCCACCTCTCCTAGTCCATACCAACCCTTGGCCTAGGTCCATGTCTGGCCCCACGCTCAATCCTCGATTATTAAAGTTTCCTTTCCTAGGAGGATTTTGAGGAGTATTAGCATAGGATTCTATTCCCCAATTGGATCATTGAGCACAGAAGTGGCATGGTTGGTTGCCTTTAATGCAATATGGCTCATTATTCAAATTGTTGTTGTTGTTGTTCTAGGGGGTGCTTGCAAGATTTAGGCAGCCTTGATTAAAGTTTTCATGTTGATAATTTACGCTAGCTCTTTTGGCATAGGGAAACCTATTAAATCTATTATATTGCCTTGGAAGAGTAGCAACCACTGGTTATGTTCTCATCAAAGCATCTTCCAAGTTAATTGTCCTCATAGCTTTCAATTGGCCATTTAGAGGTAGATTAAGGCATGCTTCTCTTATGAGTCTTAGCTAAGTGATCATTGGTTGACTCGCTAGACTAATTCCAATAGTAGAGAAATAATCCTCCATCTACTCAATCTAGGTTTCTACACTTATTTCTACCCTCATTCTTGTGCCATTAAATTCAAGCAACTTGACTTGTTTGAGTAGAAATTTTCCCTCTTTCTCTTTTGATAGGTTAGTGAACTATTGGGATAGTTGTTGAGGGTGTTCTGATTGAAGGAAATTGGAAGAATATTGATACATTTTACCATAATGAATATTTAAATATTTTGATTATCTTTCCATATTATCACTTTTATAAGCAAGATCTCCTTTGTAGTACAATTCTAGATATACAATAAACCATGGAATTCTGGACAAAGATCTTAAAATATACAGGGGGTTCACTCAGAGTATCAAGCCCTAAATATACACTAG
Source organism: Lygodium microphyllum (assembly GCF_053477565.2). Classification (NCBI taxonomy): domain Eukaryota; kingdom Viridiplantae; phylum Streptophyta; class Polypodiopsida; order Schizaeales; family Lygodiaceae; genus Lygodium; species Lygodium microphyllum. The sequence continues at coordinate 159,158,813 of NC_141137.1, forward strand.
GTAAGTTGGGAAGATCTTTGACCTCATAATTGTTCGTTCGAGATCTAGAGTTACAACAACTCAAATTGGTTGGACAATTGCGATGACCTTATGATAGACCCACCGATTAAGGGTCATTATCTCACTATCTCTCTACATCATGGAGTTTGTCTAGATTCTGTGAAACATATAAAGTCGAGCCAGGCGAAGTCTTTCTCCCCAACATAACTTCCATAAATCATACTCAGTACCATCTATCGAATTGATATAGATGGAGAAATTTTTAGATGTCATTCACTAGCCTTGATATTGAGTCCAATGATGTGGATTAAATTGGAAGCTTTCATGGAAAAAGGTCTACACCATTGTACCATATATTTCTTCCCATAGCATAAGGTTGCACTAAGATTCAACTCTATAAATTCTTGAAAATAGGGTCATGAATTTTTTGTGACCAATCCTACACCAATCAAGAAGTATGAGGGCATATTTCACACATCGGATTAGAGGCCATTTTGATTAATACATTACACTAGTTGTAATGGATTTAACAATGCCTTCTAGTTGGTAAACATCATTGTCCCTATTTTTGTTTTTCCTTGGGGTCGGTTATTCATAATATATAGACCAGAGAATAATTAAATAGATCTAGATGTTTGGCACAACATTTTTTTCTAGATAAGCTCATATGTCATTGTTTGGTTTTTGTACTAAGGATATACAAGATTATTATACAAGGTTGCTTACACTAGGATTCAAAAAGAAACTTTATACAGGATTTTGGATTTTATGGAACCTAGGATACGTAATTATTGTCATGAAATTCCTATGCAGACATTGAAAAATAAGTAGGAGGTTCATCCATAGTGTGTTGTCCTACATATTTCCAAAATAAATCGGGGACCTCTTTTTATTTCATAATTTTTTTGTATGAGCTCAACCTACTACAACTAAATGATTGGGCTACAAAACCCTAGTAATGCGATGATAAGGCCACTGGGTCATCAAGGTCATTGATTTGCCTTCTCTTTGTACTATAGAGATTGTTTGACTTAAGTAGAATATGAAAATTTTAACTAACTATAGACGCTCAACCCACTATATTCTCCATGAGTCACTATTCTATATCACTTAATAATCAACATGAATGGAGTTATAAATAGGCATCATGCTTTAGCTAAAGTAGTTAGACCAGCCCTAGATCTCAACAAATTGAAATTTGGTAGGAGTGAAAACATTTTCCATGGTCTAAAATATTTTCTCTCTTAGAGTGAAATTATACTTCAGGAAATATTTCATTTAACACTTGCAGTTCTTCCTACACACGATTTCTATAGTGAGCTTCAATTCATCTTTATGTGATTCCAGCTTCAAGGTTGATAACAATTTTAGAACTTTACAAACATTTATCCTTGTATTGTTTTTCTTTATTCCATCCCTTGATCCTAATCAAGTATAAAAAATCCCTCTTGCGATAATGTATATCCCATTATCTTTCCAAGATCAAAATATAGGAACACAAACTTATTGACAATCTTTTTCTTCCATTTCGTTTACTTATCATGGTTTTGTTTGTGATATTATTTTCTCTATATTTGTTTCATCAAATCAGCTACAATTATTACTCTAATACCACATGTAACGTACCCACCACTTGATTGTGAAAGGTAACGTTTGATAGTCATCTAGGGTTTATCCTAGTTAACATCATCCATATTCCACAAGAATAATCAGACTAGGTAGCCTTAGGTCTACCTTAACTGTGAAGCACTTGGCCTTGACCCATGAGGAAAACCTTGAAGGTTCCTACAAGATGTAATAGTCTCTAACATTATTTTAGTGATCTATCCAAGTGATCACGTAATCGAGATATTAAAACATAACCCTATGTAAAGTCTAGATCTAACTCTTGTCCTAGAATTTCATTGTGAGAAAAGCTCCCAATTTATTGGGTTCACCCAACCCTCAATTTTTTTTCATTGAGAAAAGGCAATTGCCCACTTTCCATTTACACGTGGTTTTTCTTTAGTTCTAAACAAAGCATGTGAATACATTATTCGATCTATACAAGTAGCTTCTTTCATTATCCTTTAGTACTAGGTTCATTTCATGTCTTCATTAGGCGTAGCACAAACATCACTAAAAAAATGCTTTGAAAATATATATTTTATTATTTAATAATTGTTACATTGGATTCCTACTTATAGAGCTAGAGACTAATGCCTACTCTCTTTATTAGAGTGGTAAACTAGCCCACAAATTTTCAGGCTCCCGATGCTCACTGCATCGTATACGTATGAATTTCTTCTCCATTTTAGGGCCAACTACGTGATTACCCTTTTGTGACCAAAGCCCCTGTGGTTATGTGTTGCCATAGGAGAGAACCTTTCATATGAGACCATCATGCCTAGTGGCACTCATAGGTGGAACAAAACTAGCTAGAACCCAAGCCTAGCAATTGCCCTTGGGGAAGGTACAATTTTCTTAATTTTGCCCAATATCTAGACATAAGTAACAATTTTTAATAAATTTCTTAAGTGTACATTACACATAAACATCCAAGGCTAAGAATAACCAATCAATCCTTCTCAATTAATATTTTATTATTTAAATGATAAGAAAATTTATACATTTAATATGACCTTATTTCCTAACTTAAACAGTCATATCAATCAAGTAGAAATTCAAATATTTAATCTCTTGATAAATTTTCCGTGCATCACTTAGCTAGAATTACAATGCTTTTATCAATGTGCATCTCAATGCAACCGTTCTATTTTAATTTCTAGAGTGAATAATGTCTACATATCACTTTAATATATCCTTTCATATTTCCTCGACTATGAGATAAATTATCTATAGTTTCTTTATGACAGATTAGGTGTTTCAATGAGGTTTTAACAAACGATAATAGATTAAGATATGTGTTAGGAATTTAATATTATTTATCCATCATTTTAATGCCAAGCTCATGCTTCATGCAAGAATGCTAATATTCTTATTTTTTTAATTATTTGTATGCATGTGTGAATGGTATTTAATCATTAAACATGTGAATTGAAAAATGTACCCTAGTTGTGGATAAATCCTAAGTGTTTTAAGTATGTATCGGTAGATAAATATCACATAAAGTATTAGAGATTATATATGAATACTTAAGCAAAGAATACATAATTTTGCGTGTTGAAATGGATAGTGATGTTAGTCATTGTTTCACTTGTGCTATGATGATGGACCCACCACATTGGAGGGCCCTGCCTCATTTGACACGTGACCTTCTTCCACCAAGGCATGGTGGACGGAGAGAACAAAAGTGGGCATTACAGGATAAAGAAGGTGATAAGAAAAAGATAATGGATGAATATTACGATGTAGCAAAATATATGTCACAAAAAATCAAAGTTTTCCTAATCTCTCTCTCACATGCACTCATATTTTAATGTGCCTCTCTTCATAGCATCTCTCAGCTCTCACTGATCTCTTGCTTCCAATTACTCACTAATGATTAGCCTTTTATAGGTGGGGGTTGGGGGGGGAAGGGGGTAATCCTATTGACGTCGTGGGCTCATGATGTATCACCATGTGGCATAAAGAGAGAAAAAGATCTATAATGGCTTAAATGTAGAGTCTACATGTTGCTTAGGAGGGAGACAGTGGGAAATACCTTCATAAATACGGGGCAAGAGGGGGATATGGTCATCAATTACCACATTAATGGAAGGTGGGATACCTTTGTCCTAAATGGTTATTGCATTGGGGGGAGGGGGCGGCTCTCTCTCTCTCTCTCTCTCTCTCTCTCTCTCTCTCCCCTAGCAGTTCAATAGCTGGATATAGCATCTCCATACATAAGGCCTTAGCCAATTTTGCAGGTCTATTCAATTCATCGACACCTGAAGGGAAGAAAAGACCCTGCGCTGGTCTGACGAGAGGTCTCAAACAAATCAAATGGCTATTCACAAATAGACGAGAGCAGGGCTCAAACAGGGCAGAAGAGACCCTGCACTGGTCTGACGAAGGTGTCAGGCAGCGCAGGAGGCAGGCGACATGCCGCTCGAGCTCCATAACGTGGAGCTTCTAATCAGCCAGGCTATCAAGGAGGCGAAGAAAGATTTCAAGAAGGATGCGGATAATGCCTTGAACCAAGAAACCCGCTGGCTCCATGAGAGGATCTGGCGACTGGAGGAGATGGTGAAGACACTCACGAAAGAGAAGAGGGATCTCAAAACCGACCTGGACAAGCTACAAACGGAAGTGTCACATCTACGGGAGGCAAGAGAGGATGCGGATTTCAAAGTGGACCTCCAAGAGGCTATCACGAAGGAATGATGAGAGGACCTCCAGGTATGCATTAAAACTGAAGTTGAGGCTTCGAGAGAGGGATGGGAGGAAAAAATCAAAGCAAACATGAAGGAAGAATTAGAAGGGAATAAGGAGGGGTGGATTGAGGTAGTGAAGAAGAACATTAAGAAGGAGGTCCAGGAAGAAAATAAAAAGGAGGAGGTAGTCCGGGTTCAGGAGACCTTAGAGGAGGAGAGGCTCAGGAACGCGCGTAGATTGAACGTGCGTATTACCGGGCTCCCCGAAGGGGCCTCTCCGGAGGAGGACGCACGCGGGCTATGCACCCGACTAGGGTACACGAGCATGCCCTTTACTCAGGCATGGCGTGCAGGACGAGATACTACCAAGGTCAGAGCTCTGATATTACATATGAGCACACCGGAGGACAGAGCCGCTTTCTTTCGGAAGCGGATTTCGCTCCGAGGGATGACTGGGGCTCCCATCTTCATGGATGAGGACCTGACTCAGATGCAGATTGCACACAGACGAGCATGCATGCCACAGATACTCCAAGCACGTAGAGAAGGCCGTAAGGCCTTCTATCAAGATGGCTGGATTTTTATAGATGGACGCCCCACCAAATAGGGGGCATGGCCTATGAGACGGGGCAGAGGACTGTACAGGAGATCCCGATACGTGTGGCAGTTTGGAACTGCAACGGCTCCCTATGGTCACGATCGGACAGACTTGAGGAGATTTTACCCGACCATGATGTTATATGCCTCACAGAGGCACATGAGAGCCCAGAGAGAGGGCTTCCATGCGTTACACGATTTGAGTGGGTATCTGCATACCGGGCTACTACTAGGCAGAGTACATCTAGGGGCTCAGGAGGGGTGGCAGTTCTATTCCGTCAAGGGATACAGAGACATATCGAGTTAGTGAGACGAGATGAGGAGGCCAGTTACATATGGATTAGAGTGCAAATATCAGATGAGAGATGGATCTATATGGCAGTATGCTACTTTTCACCACGAGGGTCCAGATATGCTACTACGCAGGGTGATATTCAGGCCAGAGATTCCCCCTCCCCTTATTCACAGCTTTCAGAGAACATTATTCTGTATTCTAGTTTGGGTGAGGTCTTCCTTATGGGGGACTTCAACGGGCGCACACAGAGCCGACAGTGTGAGAGTTTTAATATGGAGCAGTCAGAGATCATGAGAGCATTAGACCCTGAGGAGTTGGGGATCAGTCGGGAGTCAACAGATACTGGGCCAGACGCCATAGGGTATGGAGGGCATTTACTTGAGCTTGGTAGTAGACATCATCTCGTTATTTATAACGGGATGGCATGATGGCCATATTCAGGAGGTCTTACATGCTTCCCACATGGGGGGGGCGAGAGTACTGTAGATTATCTGCTCAGACCAATCGATGGGATGCATACTATCGAGTCCTTCGGTCTTGGGAGACTTCCACTCGATGCCGATCACATCTTTCTCAGTTTCTCACTCCTCACCTCATTACCATCACCACCTGCAGATATCATACCCCACATGCATACTACCATACACTTCACTCATGAGCTCTCACATGTTTACTCACAGCATCTGGAGGAGCACATCATGTCACTTGATCCATACGCACCCCTTGATACACTGACCACTGATATCACACGCATTCTGCATGATTCTGCTACACTCACTTTTCCACATCACACATACACGCACCCCCCTCGGACCGGTACCATGCCACAGAACAGGTGGTATGATGATGAGTGCAGAGATCTACGTCGACACCTACGCGATTTGGAGGCTAGAGGAGAGATCACACACAGACAGGCGCAGAGACGCATGCACCGCTTGACCCGCTGTAAAAAGCGGGAATGGGAGGAGGAGAGATATTGGGATATATACCACCTTCTTATGAGCAGAGATTGTGCAGAGGCATGGAGGCAGATCAGAGAACCACGCTCACCCACACTGATACATGACCCTGCAGTATGGCATGGATACGCACAGAGTTTATATCATGTACCCGCACAGCTGCTGATACCCACACCATGTACACCGAGACCGGGTATTTCATCCTTTTTCACCACTAGTATGGTGAAACATGCTATCTCACGGTTATAGCATGGCCGCACTCGAGACCAGTTTGATCTTCAGGCAAAGCATATTATATATGGCAGAGACACATTGGCTCCACTCATTGCTCACCTCTTCAACCGTGCATTGTCTGAGGGGTTCCCTGACTCGTGGACAGAGCACACCATTGTACCTATCCACAAGTCAGGGGATCCTATGGATCCTAACACATATAGGACCATCATGATTGGGCCAGTTTTGGCCAAACTTTATGGCACGGTGATGGAGGAGGAGTTCAACACGCTGGCAGAGAGAGAGTGCATGTTCGCACCCGGACAGGCAAGGTTCAGACGGGCATTTTCTACCATAGCCCACATCTTCACTCTCTGTTGTCTGATTGACCAGACACGAGTGAAGAAACAGAGATTGTATTGTTGCTTTGTGGATTTCCAAAAAGCCTTTGACACGGTCCCGAGAGAGAGGCTTTTCAGACGCCTACTTGATCTGGGGGTGGATGATGACATGATGTGGGGTATTTGTGCACTATATGAGCGGGTTACTTGTAGAGTCAGATGTCCGGGAGGTATATCAGATCCCCTTGTGAGCACCATTGGTGTGAAACAAGGATGCCTACTCTCACCGACTCTATTTGGGCTATACATTGATGAGATAGTAGAGTTTATTCAACAACGAGCCGGTGGAGGTATAGATCTCAGTGGAGCCACAATTCATATCTTACTATATGCAGATGACATTGTGTTGGTCTGAGATTCAGCTCAGGGATTACAGCAGCATTTATTAGCATTGGATGATTTTTGCATACAGAGAGGCATGACAGTGAACCTTGGTAAAACCAAGGTTCTTATATTCCATACATCAGCTCAGATACGCAGACAGAGTATTTTCATGGCAGTAGGAGGGAGTATTGAGGTCACTGGATCATATGTATATTTGGGAGTCACCTTTTGGTGCGCAGATCGGACGCAGGTAGCTCACGTAGTGAATTCCCAAAGGTCCCCAAGAACAAAGCACTCTACTTTTTAGCACAAAAATCAATGTGAAAGCAAGCACGACATGAGACAAGAGACAAATTGGGTTGAATCTCCCCCATGCCTTGTGTGAGCGCTTCACAAAGCATGTATTTAATATATATTTCCAATCTTTTTGCTCAAAAATAGCCCAATTACAAAAATATGACAAGCTTTTAGCTTTTGAGTTTGCTTTCTACCAAAAATAGGAAAATAAAGCTAATGGACGGTGCCCAAAGAGTCTGGCACGCCCAATCTCAATGTCCAAATAAAAATAACATATCCAGGCGCATAAGCGCATACAAAATAATAATAAATAGTCGATGTCTCTATAGACATAATCAAAATATAGGCGTGGCGCCTATCAAAATATAGTCGAAAGATCGGAAACCCGCTAGACTCCAATGCTTTCCTCCGCCACTGCTGCTATCTCTACACATCAACTGAAGCATTCACAATCGTTAGTAAAATAACACAATTAAACCGACAAAAGTGAATACCTAGCAGTCTTCAGCTACATAATAAATCAACTGGTTAGAAATAAATCCTAACCTTAATTTATTACGAGTGCGCACTCTAAACTCATAAACGTTTATTAATTTAATATGCATTTTGCGGAATCACCCGCTATGGAATCACCCATGTACACACTAAATTAATGAAACGCCCGAAAAGGACAGGCGTCCCCATCAACTTCTCACACAAAGAATCCTCTTTGCGTATGAGCCCCGGTCATCTAAGTTTACGGAATCCACCGTAAAACCTCACGAAATCCACCGTAGAATATGCCTCCTGGCATCATACAATCCACCGTAAAACCTCACGAAATCCACCGTAGAATATGCCTCCTGGCATCACCTTTACAGCAGCTTCAAGGATTTTCTCGATGACACAGGCAGCTCGTGACTGCCTCACTAGAGGATACTCAGCATTGGCTCTTATGGAGCAATAGTGTCATTAGGCACATTTCCAGGAGCCCCGCACCAAGGGGTGGCTCTTTGATACTCTAGTCACTCCAGCACTGATGTATGGAGCAGCTATATAGGGGCCAGGCCTTGCCGATTATGTATGGACATTGATGGAGAGACCTCAGGTGATCATGATATCTAGATTGATTCGCAGCAAGGCCTCAGTCCCACATGACATTGTGCGAGCAGAGCTTGCCACACCACCCATGCTAGTCGAGGCATTATTTCATAGTCTGCTTCCTACACAGATTTCAGGATATGGATAGAGATCGCATTGCATACAAAGCATATATGGCATCTCAGGAGATGGCTTGAGCGGGGGATACCACATCATGGTATGCACAGACTAGAGCTTAGTTTAACAGACATGGACTGGACATTGATAGACTCCCACCTCTTCTATATGATACTCAGGCTCCCACTTACACCCTCTCTCTCTCTAAGAGGAACAGAGTCATCAAACAGGAGATATGGCATATTTATATACAGAGGACAGGGGTCAGCCCTGCATAGCCACTGCCACCGAAGATGGCACATTATTATACACAGTTCTTGAGCATATCAGAGCAGGGATTCATAGAGATTCCGAGATATATGCAGATCTATATGCCACATCGATTGAGAGTTCTTATTGGACAGCTCAGGATATCATCACATCAGCTTATGATTGAGAGTGGCAAAGCCAGTGGCATCCCACGGGAGGAGAGGATATGCCCCCTTTGCAGATCAGAGGTGGAGAGTGAGGAGCATTTTGTTCTCAGATGCCCGGCATACTCAGAGTTGAGATCTAGATACACATTGAGCAGCTCACTTCAGGGATGTATGACTGATATGGATCAGAGATCATTTGGCCGTTTTCTAGGAGAGGCATGGCACATCAGAGAGCAGAGCACACAGTGGGTCCCAGTCAGAGAGGGGCCCACCCAGACGACTATTACACAGTTCTTTCAGACAGACAGAGTGAGAGCTACTGTACCAGCCTCCAGCCAGACCTCCGGGCTCACACTACAGCAGGCTAAGGACCAGCGTACCCGACGCCGCACGAGGATCCGTCGGTTTCGGACCCCACAGCCACACCAACAGGAGATCCCGAGGATTCTCGATCTACAACGACAGCAGACTGAGATCTGACGACACTCGACACATTGGATCTCAGATCTCCAGTTTGCTCTTTCTCCACCGCCGATGTACCACATCCTGCATTCAGGAGGGATCACCTGCTATTAGCGACTTCGACGACTGCTACTACATCCCATGATAGTATATCTCCCTGTATCTGTTACATATACACATCGCACCACTTTATCACAGCCGACAGTTGTTCCCCTATCATAGCCGACATTTGTTCCCCTTTTGTAGCCATTATCTGGAGTACCAGAGCTACATACACACATACACATACACGACACTTATCACACTCAGAGCACCGTATTTTCAGTTTCCAGTTTTTAGCTTTTCATTCAGCACTTTTATTTTGGATAGCTGGACCTCATCAGTTGTATCACAGTTTGTCTCATAGGCCAGTTTTGGTCTTTAGAAGACGTTAATATAACTTTCTTTCTTTATACTCTCTCTCTCTCTCTCTCTCTCTCTCTCTCTCTCTCTCTCTCTCTCTCTCTCTCTCTCTCTCTCTCTCTCTCTCATGGTGTATCATTTAATGGGGGAGTCATTTGTATTTTCAATGTGGGAAGGAGGGAGAGAAGAAAGACATGATAATGATAATGGTGATGGTGATTTGAGGGGGGGAGGTGGTGAATTGAGATGCCAAAGGGGGAGGAGCCAATATGGATTTTGGGAAGAAAGAGGGGGAGCGGGGGGCAAGGATGATTTGTGCAAAAAAAAAAATATTTATCAATTGATCATAATGGGGACATTATAGAGTCGTAAGTGTGGCCTTTATAGAGTTCTTAGGACTAAGTCTTAATGGCTTTTGAAAGCCTAGGGGGAGAACTTTGAGACTATCCTAAGGGAGAGTTACCTCAACTAGGATGCTTATTATAACCCAAGGAATGTGGCCCTAAGGTGGTATGCTAAGAGTAACACTAAGAGGTATGTGGCCTAACTAACCCAAGGGGTTGTATATGCGCAACTATGTGTGCACTCAATGGGTAAGCCTCATAGAGTAGCTATATGCCCCTAAGTGCAAGTATGTTAGAACATAGGCTAAGACCTAAGCTAATAGTGGCTAGAACTAATGTGTTCTCCTAACTTGGTTAGCAAGTGAATGAGGACTTAATGTGAAATGCTTAGCAAGGGAAAAGAGTCCACATTTTTTGAATGATGCATACATGAGGATAAGGTGCTATGTCTTAGAAAGCACGTGTGCTCTAATGAGGCGAGTGCCACATGCTAATGCATAAGGGATTGAGTGTGTGAGTGTATCTATAAGATCCTAAGAATGAACATCTATTTGATCCATACTAATGGTGTCCCTAAACTATAGGTAAGTGTGTTAGGCCCAAGTGTGGTGTCATGGATGTGTGTATGTTGGTGGGAACAGCTACTAGACCTATGTGTATGTGATGAGTGTGTGATTGTGTGTTTATAGGACTAGCTAAGTATGTGTGGGAATATGCACAAGTGATTGTATGTGAATGAGTGTATATGTGAATGACATGTATTTGATGTGTGTAAATGAGTTTCTTGAATAATATAGTCGGGAAAGTTACTATATGCACATCCTCTACATCATGTGCATTCAAGGCCTATTTATAAATATCCTTATCTATGAATTTTTTTGAATAAAATACGACCCTTTTCTATTCAATCTGTAAATAATCCCTTTATATTGCACCATTTTGTATGTAAAAAGTTTATAAAATTTGTATTTTAAAAATATTTTTTTAAACCCACGTGATGCACACATATTCATGAGTAACTTACTCGAGATAATATATGTAAGTGAGTGCAAGTCAATATGTGAATGTGATATATGTGTGAGAGTGCAGTTTGTTCTTGTGTATGATCAACCAAGTGAGTGTTTATTGTGTGTGTACACATTACATGTTACGTGCTCATGGGTGCTATATGTATGAGCTACTTCCAATACAATATGAGTTCAAGTTTGTGTGAACAAGGGTTGTCTTTAATCAAAGCACATGTGTGAAGCTGTCTTTATTAAGATATCAAGCTCCTCATGAGTTGGTATCCACTACATGCCTTGGTGATGTGGCAAGACTTTACTCACTAGCACATTAGGTGACCAACATGGAGAATATGCTAGTGATACTATAGCTAGACTACACCCATATAGTCCACTCTATGGAAGCAAGCTCGGTCCTCACATAATATTTTTTAAAAATAATCCAATCACAAGAAGTAATTGAAGGTCATTATAGTTGCACATTCAAATCAGGTTCCAGAAATAACAGTGTAATCCAAAAATAATCATTTTCAAAATGATTTTGGTACTTCATATTTGTATATTTCCACTTGAATTTGCATCCTTCTTTACCCACGAGTTAATAAGGATAATCCTACTTCCTTTGAAGAGGCAAAAAAATCAAAAAATTGGATGCATGTTATGCAATTTGACCATGATGGTATATACTTGGTTCTTGTATGTATTGCCTCTCAAAGAAGACACCATTGGTACCAAGTGGGTCTACAAGTTGAAAGATAAGTCAAATGGTAATATCAATCACTATAAGGCTAGACTTGTCGCAAAGGGTTATGCTAAGCAAAATGGCATTGATGAGACCTTTGCTTCTACTTTCCATATGGCAACAATTTGTAGCATTTATGTATTAAGACCTCATAATGGTTGGAATACACATGACTTGGAATTAAAATTGCATTTCTAAATGAAGAAGTATATATATTTTCAATCTTGTGGTTTTCTTCAAAAGGGTTAAGAAAACAAAGTATGCATATTGAAGAAGGCATTGTATGTTGTGAAGCAAGTACCTTGAGCTTGGTATGAGAAACTAATTATGCATGCTTGATTGCACATTGTGTTCATACTATTCCAATTAAAAAAATACATTATATGGCAAACATGATAGAATGTGCACCTAATCAAAATGCTTTATATCAATGATATGCTTCCTATGCATGGGTGCTAATGGGACACATATTGTTGATGTTAATGCTAAGTTGAATTTAGCTCATGACATGTTGGATTGGGGTCTATTCAATCATTTGGCATTAAATTTAAGGGGTATGATGAGGATATCACTTTGTACAAACAAAGTATGTTAAAACATTATTGCAAAGATTTGATCTTGAGGATTGCAAGCCAATTGCTACTCCAATTTCTAATTTTAAGACTTAATGATACTAGAGATAACTTTTACGTCTTTCCCTATGAGCAAGCTACCATATGCTTGATTTATATATGAATTATGAGGCCTGATATTCAATTTGCACTCTCACATAATGAGTAAGTTTATGCATAATTGTTGGTAGGTAATAAAGTGTATATTTTGCTATTTGAGCTGTACTCCGCATCTTGGGGTAAAAGGGCAAACAAGCTATGTCCACTACTGTTCATGAGGAAGGTACTATGATCTACCTTGAATTTGGAGGAGATTATAGCTCTTTGTTGTCCCAAATAGAGGGATTGTGTGGATTGTTTTGGTTTTATTGTTCTATTGTTATAGTAGATTGAATGCACAGATTTATGGGGTAAAACAAGGTCTTTGGAAGCTTCAAAATTGGGTATTATTGGTATATGCAAGCTAGAGTATATATTATTTGATGTTTGATCTCATATATGGCAAACACTAAATCATATGGGCAAAATTAAATTGGGTTTCACTGAGTCATAGCCTCAATTTAATGGTCTTTATATAGATGTATATGCTGCACATGGATTGAGGTCAAGCTCCTATACATTAGATATATTATATAATTGGGTTGTCTCTCTCTTGAATTTATGTTGCTTATTGCCTTCTACAAATTATTTTCTTTTTGTTGTGAACTCTTCTTACCTAAGTCCCGATAGCTTTTAGTCATACACAATGAATCACTGACAATGCAGTATTCAATGCTTATACTAAGCGCATTGAGATGCAATATCATCATTTGAGGGAGAGACACTCTACAAGAGAGATCAACTTATTCTATGTACCAACATAGACAACATTGCAAATCTTTTAACATAGACTTTATCTCATGATAAGTCTGGTGTTTTTTGTAAAGCTTTGGTCTTACTCCCCTTTGTGGATTGACCTTAGTATACGAAGTTTAGCACTTGCCTATACATTGTCAACTATTATTCACTATATCATTCCAACACGGATTTATTATGAGACTTGATGCTAATGTGAGCAAATAGAATTAAGATTGTAGAGGCACATATTTTCACTTGATCAAGATGTTTTTTCTTCCCGATTTTATATATATGTGCCTATCCATTCAATGTTTGATTGTGTATCCTAACCGCATCATGTCTTCCCCAAGTAATGATAAGCTTGGTGCTACATATTGATTGCCAAATCTTTAGGATCACCTACAAAGGAGAGTTTATTTGAGTGTTCAAGGGGCAAGAGCCCCAAATGCACAAACACTCTATGTGAAAATAGGTACCCCTATTTATAATGTACCCTACATACCCACAACTAGGTTATACAACACAAGCTTCACCACTAGGCTATCACTTTGGAGAAAATCATACACATTGTCTTTATTTTGATATTTGGTTCTTTTACTCTCTCTTACAAAAGTCTTTCTAATGCCCTTACGAGTTTTCACATCCGAAGATTATAATTATAGACTCCCCAAGAGCATATCTACATACAATTTTCTATTATCAAAACCAAAGTCCAAAGGCTTAACCAAGTTATACCCCAATAGTCCAAGGTTCATGCACATTAAAATTACCAATATGATTGTTATAAGTGCAATTCTGAAAAGACATGGTTCAAATCTCAAATGAAGCCTCCCCATTGGACCTCGAGCATATCAATATAAAACTCTATCACAAAAAAGAAGGGTGTGTTACTCGTAAAGGCTTTGTAGCTATACCATGGCATTGCTACAAAAACCACCTATATAGGAAGTAATAGTGACTCTGAGCCCTACTTGGTTTCCACTCTACATGTGATTCCCTATACCTAGTGGTGAACCCTCTTATGTACGGTATCATGATGGTGTAGACTTGGGATGTACCTATGTTGTATCGTTTCTTTCATTGAATAATACAAGAGTATACCTTACTCTCACATATCGTGTTATCTTTTTTGTGTCGTGTTGAGTGAGTGAATGAGTGCAGGTGTATCACACTTGGTATCAAAGCAACTCTTGCTCGGAGTGAAGTGCTCACAGAAGCAAGAGAGAATATCCAATGCCCCAAGGGAATCGTATCAAGATGACCCACGTTGTGATGCCTTATGTCGTGACACCCCCCGTCACATCGGCCCATGTCGTAACGACCCCTAGCATGATGACCCCCTCACGACGATCCCAACACAAGCCAACATCTAAAGACGTAATACAACTTTTTCGCGACACAACCACCATCCAAGAGCGAAACGTGACTTCCCCGTATCGACAATACCAAAAGCCGAGGCATGGATTTCCACGACAACATGAAAAACGACAAAGAATGCTCCCATCCCAACGATGGAAGAAAGAAAGAAAAGCCGAGGTCAAAAATGGAGAGCATCATATAAGGAGAAAGTGGCCAACCTAAAGAGGCAATTGAAGAGCATGTCAAGCCTAATGGACTCAATTTGGAGGAGCATGCAAATGAAAGAGGAAGAAAAGAAAATGAGAAGAAAACTAGAAGTGGAGCAAGATTACAAAGAGTGGATGATACAGCAACACGAAGAGAAGAAAAGACAAATTGCAAGAAGAGATAGATAGATTAGGTAGAGAGGAGAATTCTAGGAAAGCTGATGCAAGAAAAAAGAAGCCTTCCTTCAACACCGAGAACACAAAGAACACCCCGAGTATCTCACCAAGTGGAAAGGATCCTCTCTCAAATAAGCCACTTGGATTTCAAAAGCAAAGACTTGCGAATGCAGCAATGATACCTTCGCCACCTTACTCCAGGAGAATCCCAACAATTCTTCCAATGCCCCTTGAGTCATCATGTGACTTATCATAGGCTTAGTAATGCCTCCACCCCTCAAATGTAATTGAGTCGAAGGTGGATCCGCATAGTAGCAAGAATAAACCAAAAAGCAACAAAGCAATCTAGATGGACAAACATTGACCATCTTAATAAAAAAAAGCTATGTCTAGACCCCTAAGTCGTAGTGCAACAAACATCGACCAGTTTGAATAAAGGCTACATTAAGACCCCACTAATATGTTGAAGTTCTAGACTGACAAACATTGGGCTAACTTTTTAGAAGTTATGTTAGGACCCTGAATGAGTCAATAACCTCTATCCTTAGATTGCCGAGGACAACAATCCAATAAGCGAGGATAAGTGTACAAGCTTTGTAGCTATACCATGGCCTTGCTACCAAAATCACCTATATAGGGAGTAGTGGTAACTTTGAGCCCTGCTTGGTATCCACTCTACATATGATTCCCTATACCCAAAGGTGAACCATATTATGTGCAACATCACAAGGATGTAGTCCTAGGGTGTGCCTGTATTGTATCGTTTTTTAAATTGAATAATACAAGAGAATACCTTGCTCTCACATAACATGCTACCTTTCCTGTGTCGTGTTGAGTGAAACTATCATGTTGAGTGAGTGAACAAGCGCAAGTGCATCATACTACTTAGCGTGCTCTATCAAAGCTTTCTCATTTTATACTAAATTTAAATCAACCACTCATACTCCTTTTAAATGGGGTGCCAATGGCATGTGCAACACCTAAGAATTTGGTGGGAGACAAGGCTTTAAAAACATATTGAAAGGCCTTATGAAGACCTTGTTTGTAGCTGTAAAGAACATAGTAGAGCTTGAAATTTTTGCAAAACAACCAAAGTTTTTCGACTTTCTATCAAGCCATTTCATCATTCTGAACCCAAGAACTGTAATTATGTTCCAATCATATTGCTTTATGCCCCTATAGGGTGGCATTAACACCAATCATGTCTCGCCACTTTTGAACTAGGATGAGAAAAAGCTCAACGCATGCTAGAATGTAGTAATAAAACCTTGCATCAATATTTAGTTAGCACCCCTATACCTTTTCAAAAATATTCAACATGCTTCCTGGAATACATTCCAAAAATACATGTTACCCATTGTATCTACCAAGAACTGGTAGAGCGTGAGCTGGACTTAGCTACATATAGAAAGCTGCATGTGATATGTATATTTATTTATTTCCCTTTGAAAAGCTTTTAGAATTTAGAATGTCAGAGACTTCTTTCCTCAGCAACGTGTATGACACCAGAAGCTGTCCTGGTGAACTCCAAGAATGCTGCTATTGCTGATTTTCATGCTTTGCTTTACAGAGGCCCTCAAGGGCTAAGGAGAAGCATGGTGTTAGCAAAAGGGTTGATCATATGCTGTAGGCTTCAGATGACAGGACGCGGCTGAGAAGCGGTCTTATGAGTTGCACAATATGCCATTGGTGTTGTAGATGCTATATGCCTTGTTCATTGTCTTATGAGTCGTACAAAGTATGATACATGTCCTCATAGAAGAACTTGCCCATTTTCAAGTATCTCTACAGAACCATGAGAATTGAAGTAGCATTTACCTGCATCATAACGCTCGCAGTCATAAACAAACACCACAAAACTGGCCTGAAACAGCTACATCCAGCTCTCAGTATCTCAATTAAAGCACAGAATGTGACCAACCTTCAGATTGACGTTGCAGACTATCGAAAAGAACATTACTCTGAACCAGATCAGGTTCCTTGAGATCTTGGAGCACAATGGCATTGTATTGAGTGCCCATGAACTGTGCTCATCACCACAAAGAATCTGCTTTCAAGACTGCGGTCCGCCCAGTTTACTAGCCATTGCCATATATCTACCTTTTCATTCCCATGCAACAGGGATCCTTCACCACTATGCAATCCACACCAAGTCGTTGGTTTGATCAGGAAAACAAAAAGATCACACCCCTAGATTTCTACCTGCTCTAACTTCTGAAACCTTGATGGGAGAAATAAGACACCTGCACTGGAATCTAGGAGACCCTCCCCCCTCGTATTCTCATGATCTTGCACATTGCATAGAATATTCCGTTCGGATCCTCTATCTCTAGATAATCTTTTGAAACATGTGTCCTTCGATAATCGAGCGTCTGCAACAGACAAGCCTTGCTCTTTCACGCATACTAGACAAGGGGGCGGAGGCCCCCAATTAGCGCTCAAACCTTGAGCAACAAGGCAATTCTGTTTAAACTTCAAGTGTTTGTCATGCTGGCTATTGCAATCACAACAAGATGCATTCCCATTGCACATATTACTTTGATGCCGTTGCATTGGAGCTTTATTGTCCTGCCATCGTCTCCTCAATGCAAGCAAAGCTGCTTCATGCTTCTGCCGCAACTCTCTCAATTCTCGCTCATAACTCAGGGCCAGCTCCTTCAACTCTTGCATGACCAAGTTGTCAGTGTTGTCACTGTCATCAAAACCAGCATGATAATCTGCTACAGCTAAGAAATCTTCAAGGTTCAGATCCTTATCCACAACTTTGTCATTGACATCGGCCAGATCATTAGACAGTAAAGATATGCGAGTTCCACTGTCATCATGGGATTGACTAGTAAGCCTTAGTGTATTGCCATTGGTCTCCATTGAATAAGTAGCTTGCAAATCTGTCTCATAAAAAGTCCTGGATTCAGTTTTGCAGAGACGAGATGCAGGGAAATTTGGCACATCTCTACAGTCCCATCCACCAGACTCTTTGGATGACTCTGCCTCTACTGTACGATGCTTCATGACATGAGCTGAGCTATCAAGCCTGCGGTGGTGATACAGCACTTCCTCAAATCGTCCATGTATTGTATTTTCTGCATGTTGAGGTAATGTTACATCAGGTGGAATGACTTCAGTAAAATTGTGCCAAGATGCCGCCCCTTGCTGCAATTGTTCCATCAACGAGTTCTCTGAGGACATTGTAGAAAAATGACCAGAAGAGCAATGTGAGCAACAGGGATCGCTATAAGCAGGTTCTCTGTATGAATCTTCCCCTCCAGAACTTGGGCCATCTGTTGCAGGCTCTTCAATTGCCACACCTGGTCTCCATTCTGGTACCATGAGTAGAATGGCAGCATCAATCATCTCTGCTATTTTCGTGACGTCTTGATCTGCAAGATCTAGTTCTTCAACCATCTCACTAGCCACACACATGGCAGTATCACTCTCCACATCAAATGGAAAATGGATGATCCGAACCTGCCCTGTTTGCCCAACACAGACAAACAGCAACTTGTATGTTAAAAGAGTGAAAACTATTTCTTTTATGGGGGGTACGAACAAAACAAAATGTTTTGAAGAATTAAATAGACTCTGCACAGAAGTACCATGCAACAATGAGCACCTTCTGAATCTGCAATTCGTAAGCGCAAATATACAGTGTCATTCTCTCTCCGCTTGCCTTTGAGCCTGAGATCCATATTTCGCCCTTTCTTATCTTCCTTGACATCAAAAGTTGGAGATACCCTGACCTGATTCATCAATTTTTTGTATTCACTCAATGGACTATTTGCTGAATCATGAATCACTGGTGGGGTAGAAGCTTCACAAATATCTGGCAAATTTGATGATAACTCCAGTTCCCCATGGGACACAGAAGCATCAGGAAAGGACCTGCTTAAGAAGACTCCAAGTCTATCCAAATCGTCAGAATCCATGGCCATTCTGTTTGAACCAGGACCAGAGTCCACTGCATCCCGGTCTCCATCAGATCGAAGGAAAGGATCCATCAAAAGTTCTCTTGCAGGTAATCGTCTTGAAGCTGTGGCAAGACATTTTTCTACGAACTGACGAAGTTCAGGATCTTTAACCTTGTAAAGTGCAGCTGGTTTCTGCCCCTGTTTAGACACACAAAACACAAGCATGCAGACAGCATCAAATTTCAAGCATGCATATGCACTTCTGCACATTAGAAAAAAATTGTGTCAAATTATCCACAAGTTATAGCAGGATTAGGGGCTAAATAGACTGATCAAACATCCAAACATGCAACTTAGATCTCTCCGTACCGAGATGACTTTCTTGTAAATCTGAGCTGCATTATTGCATTCACTATAAGGATACTCAAAAGTTACCATCTCCAGCAAACACATCCCAAAGGAGTAGATGTCAGCCAGCTCAGTATACTCTTCTTCGTACAGTTCAGGAGCCATGAATTCAGGAGTGCCTGCATGTTGCATCTGTTGAGCACAATTCTCAAACAAAACTGATGCATGCATAGAGACATGAGCAGCTTACCAATGACACTATGAGCTGCATGTGCCTGCCGAAGGATAGCTGCCAATCCAAGATCCCCAATCTTTACCTCCCCTTGATTGCCATTTATAAATATATTGTCGCACTTTAGATCCCGATGTATAATAGGGGGGTCATGACTATGAAGATACAGAAGACCACGCAAGATTTGGCGTGACCATTTTTTCACTGCTTTGATATCGACATGCTTGTGTCTCTTCCTATATCTGTGCAGATTTTCTCAGATAAGTTAATGTCATAAATACTGTTGCGATACAAACTTAAAACAAAAAGTCCTGTAAATAAAATACATGACGTACTGCCTCAAAGTGCCTGATGTGAAAATCTCTGTAATAAAATTGATATTCTTTGCTCCAGTATCAACCCATGAATGGTAAAACTTTATGATGTTTCTGTGCTTCAGTGTTTTAAGTAAATGGACTTCAGAGTAGAGCCGCTCCAAGTCCTCAGCAGTGCGTAGTACATCTTGCAGCTTGACTTGATTCCAAGCTACTTCGATACCATCAACTTCATCAAAACCCCTGTATCTATGTGCTGTGTCAGGCCAAACAGGTTATTGACCTTAAGTGAGAAATGAACAGTAGCTGAAAAAACTTAAACTGTTTCTTTGATACGCATGTAGGATACACAGTCTTGAAAGCCCCTCTTCCGAGGACCTCTTTGTACTGCAAAATCAAGTCAATCGGAAACACTGAGTGATGGCAATATTCCAATGTTTCATATTACAACAAAGAGAGGTATATATAGCATACTCCTTATAACAGAAACCACGCAGTCAAAGTGCTGGTGACAAGTGAACAAACGTTTTTTACACTCGCATAGCATGGTGTCTTTGATAAAAGCGCAGACATAATACGTTTCAGAACTAGGGAAACAGGCAGTCTTATCCTGAACAGGACTTTGTCCAAAACACAACATTGGCAGTCAAAGTGCTGGTGACAAGTGAACAAACGTTTTTTACACTCGCATAGCATGGTGTCTTTGATAAAAGCGTAGACATTATACGTTTCAGAACTATGGAAACAGGCAGTCTTATCCTGAACAGGACTTTGTCCAAAACACAACATTGGCATTTCTCTGCAAGACAACTGAAAGTCCTGCAGGATTACTCAAGCAAAGGCAAGTGAAAGTCCTGAACCACTTAAAAAACAAGAAAAGTAGGAAGTCCAAAACCCTGGGACTGTTAAGCTCGAAAACAAAGCTAACCCGAATATAGCGGCCTGACGGATCAGATTCTTCAAAATCATAGCCTAGATCATCCTCTTCCCTGCTACCTGCTGAATCATGCAAGCAAGTAGCGCTAGCTCTGCATCTAGAGTCTGGCATTATTGTAGAAAACACCCCCAATGTCCTCGGCTTTAACAAGTGTTTGAGAGGGATTCTGAAAGTGGTGATGAAGAATCACAACAATCAATCCACATCCAAGACACAAAACTTCAAATATGTTAAGACATGGTGCTGCGAATCTGCATCTGACTCTAAACCCGGCAGTAGTTGCTCAACGACCAGGATGTGTAGACACGTGAGTGAACCAAATCAATGCCTCCGATTCCGAACCAGCAGTACTTGCTCAATATGTGGCCATATGAATGACTAAAAACAACCAAGCTCTAGTAATGGATGTTCCGTGCAGGTTTAGACACAAAACCGTACGGCGGATCCCGATCGGAGGGCAGTTTTCGTGTGGTGATTGATGGGAGGAGGCGATCCCAGATAGAGAAGATCCAACAGCTACCAAGCCCGAGGCCTGCATTCTCCTGCCCGATGATACGAATCATAGAAAAGATCCCAGGCCAAGCTCCAAAACCATGGATCACATGGATCCACCTGGGAGAGGGGAGACAGAATCTGTAAGGAGAGAGTGGTTATGTCTGCACGACCAACCTCGGGACCTGCACGAGAATGATGTACAACAGACAAACACCCTATGCGTGGAGGCCCATTATAAACTGGGATAAGGTAGGGAGACTTTCCGAATACACCTGCCAGTCTATGGGCTAGAGCCTACAGGCTCTCTACAGGTGGTGGAGAGAGCCGGATGAGCTGGTTAAATTAGAGGGGAAGAGGCAATGGGCCGACAGAATAAGAGAGAGCAAGCCTGCGGGAAGGTAGGTAGGTGAGAGGCACAAAGACGCCGGGGGGGGGGCGGCGGGCGAGGGCGGGCCCAGGCCTCACAAAGCACGAGGAAAAAGAGGTTGGTACTTGGGCCACAACCAGATATCACTCAACTCGCAGAGAGAGAAAGAGAGAGACAGAATGGACTCTGTAAAGTTCAAACTTTGAGAGAGAGAGACAGAGACAAAGAGACGGGAGGGAGAAATAGAGAGCCTGAGAGAGAGGGAGAGAGACTCGAGAGAACACGAGTATGAACCATATTTGCACATACACTAAATGTGGAGCGCGTGACCGAGGCCTTTCGTGGGCATGTCTTTCGCCCCCGGTCCAAGTTCCAACCCGCGCCGTCACAGCCCTCCCGCTGCCCACAACGCTTCCCGGCTTCCTTCCTGCGCACCATCGTTGGCCTCACAGAAACAAGCCCCCCCCCCCCCCCCATCCATTGTTTGGAGAAACTAATAAGAGGGCTTTCCCACCGCGAGTTTGGAATGCCAAAACTGCAATTTCTCTTGAAACTTTTCCCTTCCCGTGGTCCATTCGGGAAGGAATACCATGAAAAATCTCGTAAAACTTTCCCCTTCCCATTGTGGCACTACCGTCCTGGTCCCATGGGTCCGCACGCGAAACCCGGACAAGAAACATGGCCCGCGGTCACCCAGCACCGCGTCGCATCTTGAAAACGCAGCAGAAGCCAACTCGCAAGACATGTCAAGGAAACACGCCGTCGCGTCACAGCATGACCCCGTCGCGTCGCGTCACGTTACAGGCCGTTACGCCCCATGATATCCCTCCCGCGTCGCGGTTTACTCACAACACGCGTAACATGTTTTTCTAACTCGCACAAGGGTAACTTGGCACTTGGAGACACCGGATCGCGCCACGGAAGAGTTCCGGGCTCACAAGGATCCACAATCAACCATCTTGGAACACGGCGCCACAGGGGCAACACGGTTCATATCCCACCTTTCCTCATAAGAAGTCATGGCGACTCAAACTTGGAACAGGGGGCCCGGCTGCCTCACTCAAAATGAGAACCCTGCACGTCGGGAGGCTAAAACGATGGTTGCTCCACGAGGCACGGCCTACATGGAGGAGGTGGGGAGACATGGGTTGCCCAAGCCTCACACTCCCTTCCCTCATACATACCCCTCCTCGATCGAATTCGAGTCCGCTCGAATTGAGTTGGTTCCCTACAAACTCGATCGAGGTTAATCACCCTGAAAAGGAGTATCATGAGGATTCATCAACCATTTGAGTTACCTATGGCACAGAGTTATCTTGAGCCGAGGCAGCGGTTTCTTCGGGCCGTTTGCAATACGTCCCGCGACCCCTCGCAAGATTCCCCATCCACCTAGTACGGGAAAGAGCTCGCCTAAGTTGGCCAGATATCAATCCACTGGCCGTAGGTCTGACCTTGATCCGGAGACCAAAGAAGGGTCATACTTGCCTTGATTTGCTTCTCTCCTCATTCAGATAGCCGTTGCGCTGCCACCTGCTCCAGCTTCCGCGTCAAAGACACAACTGCCACTTGCATCCTCGAGTTGTTTTCTGAACTTGAATCGAAGTTGTCTCCCACCTTCCTTTTCCTTGGCAAGTTGACTTGGTGTTGCTTCAACCAGGGCCTAAGCCGCGTCCCAACATACGCCTCGCGTCGTACCCAAGAAGGGTTGTTTTTCCCCCAACAACCTGGGGCAAACCGTCTACGCATCAAACGCGCAAACGGCTCCGAGCCTCTTATGGCAAGACTAGCCATCCCACTGTAGAGGCTCCGCGGGAATGAGAGATCAACGCCATCGTCTCACGCATGGCTCTGCAGCAGGACTCCTGAAGTAGCCTTCCGCAGTAGACCGCAAGTATTCCCCAACACGTTGCCGCCCGCCTTGGTTGGTTGCCGCAGTCGCCCTGTCCCCTGCTCGTACTCCGAGGTCGAGATCAACTGCCCTTGCCTCACGAAGGGCTCCACCGCAGGAAATGCTTCCGCTCATACGGGGTCCGATTCAACCGCATAAGCGTCTTCACCCCTGTTTTATGGTACAGGCCCTTCAGCTTCACTTTGGGTCCCATACCCCGCCGCATTGCATCCAGACCTGCACTTTGGTTTGGTGCCCTCCTCGTCTCTACCTTGGGTCCCAGACACCTTAGCTTCAATGTAGTCGGGCGAGAGTCAAGGCCCGGTTTCTTTAAGCTCGCCCCAGGTTCACGAGCAACACTCTTCCGGCCTTCTCATAGGCCTTCATCGATCCACTTCTCCCTTCTTATCCACATCCCCCGGCCATTCGTTTATACTCACGGCTCCACGAGACTTCTACCCATGCCCTAGGCGACTCTCCACGGTCCTTCTCATCAGACCCCAGGAACCAACTTTTTTCCGCTTCTTTACCCCCGCTCGCCGAATCTACGAGCTCCAGCTTCTTTATACTCGCCGGCACCTACGAGTCCTAGCCCTCTTTCCCTGTCACTTCACACGGCCCCCATCTTTATACTCCTGGCTTCAGGAGTGTCCACCCTTCTTTCCCCTTCCAGCCCGGTTTCTTTACCCTCGCCCCAGGTCCACGAGCTTTGGGCCCGGCTTGTTTATACTCGCCCCAGGTCCACGAGTCTTCTAACCACCATCTGCCCGGTCCATCACCCTACTCGGCTTCACCGTGGTCAGCATGGGGCCTTCTCTCCTTCCTCACGTCTTTTTACCACCATCCGCCCGGTCCATCACCCTACTCGGCTTCACCACGGTCAGCATGGGGCCTTCTCTCCTTCCTCACGTCTTTTTACCACCATCCGCCCGGTCCATCGCCCTACTCGGCTTCACCGCGGTCGGCATGGGGCCTTCTCTCTTTCCTCATCCTCTTCTCACCACCATCCACCCGGTCCATCGCCCTACTCGGCTTCACCGCGGTCGGCATGGGGCCTTCTCTCCCATCCAGCCTGGCTTGTTTATACTCGCCCCAGGTCCACGAGTCTACTTACCACCATCCGCCTGGTCCATCGCCCTACTCGGCTTCACCACGGTCGGCATGGGGCCTTCTTCTCTCATCCAGCCCGGCTTGTTTATACTCGCCCCAGGTCCACGAGTCTTCTTACCACCATCCGCCTGGTCCATTGCCCTACTCGGCTTCAGCACGGTCGGCATGGGGCCTTCTCTCCTTCTTCCCCTATCTCGAAATCCACCTCTTCCTTCTCCAGCCCGGTTTCTTTATACTCGCCCCAGGGTCACGAGTCTTAGCACCCATCTTTATACTCCATGCGTTGGGAGTTCCCTTTCCTTCGGCCCTCTTGGCCTTCACACCCGGCCGTTCATTTAAACTCGCGGCTCCACGAGCGTCATGCAACACATCTCTTCTTTTCTCTTCCTCAACTCTTTCCATGCACCCGGCCATTCCTTTATACTCTCGGCTCAAGGAGTCTTGCATATTCTAAATCAGCATCGTCGTTCTTTTATACTCGCGGCGTTACGAGTCTTCTCCACCTCATCTCTTCGCCTCCTCATCTCCTTCTCCATCTTCATCTTCTTCTCTTCTTCTTTTCTTCAAAACATAGGGCCGTAGCCCATTTCCATCTTCTTCTTTCTTCAAACTAACTTGGGCCTTTTGCCCGCATCTTCTTTTCTCGCTCTTTCCTCTCCTTCTCGCCTCCACTTCCTTCCACTCCATCATCTTCTTCTTCTTCAAACAAAGGGCCTTCTTGCCCGAATCAAAACTCTTCAACACAAGCCCGCTTACTTTATACTCCCCCGGTTGAGAGTTGCAAGACCATAGCCTTTTAGCTTCCCTTCACGTGACTTCAGCACCGCAGGTTCTCTTTGACTCACTCTAGTAGCCCCATAACAAGCAGACATTAACCTTCAGCTCCAACTGATTTAACCCACGGCCATCCATACTTCGCTCCGTTTCACCTCTTGGCTCATTCTTCAGCTCTTCAAACAAATATTCAATCCGCATCCTCCATCAAGTGGTCTCACCATAAGCATGCATTCTTTATCCTCCTGCCAGGTCCGGGAGTCTTCGGTCTCAAATCAAAGGGTTTCAATAAATAGACTAAAAATTTCGCCCCCAGGCACTCATCCACTCCATCAAATACACCCTCTCATCTCAACCTTGCCCGCGTTGTTTATACTCCTGCCAGGTTCGGGAGTCTTGAAAAAATTTCACCTTTACTCCTCCTGCACCCGCTTTCTTTATCCTCGTGCCAGGCCCACGAGTCTTCTCAAGAGATACTAAGCCCGCAGGCTCCACCTTCAGCTCACAAAGATTCCAGGTCAACTAGGCCGCCCTTGAGCCGTGATGATAAAGAGCTACACAACTTTCTTTGATCTACTCCAAAATGCACTATCTCTAATCTGCATAAACCCGTCAACCTTATTTTCATGTCCGCCAACAAGTTTTGGTCTCATAACATGGCTCTCATAGCCCCAAGAGATCCGTTTTTAGCACAAATGAGCATTCCACTTCACTGCCCATGGTTAGGCATAGATTCAGGTTCAAACAGATCAGCTACTACAGCAGCCTCTTCACAAATCAAGACAAGTTGTGGGTAGTAGCATGCAGCCCCAACCCTGCTTCATTTCACATGACGGCTCATTTTTTGAACACACGCAACTTGAACAAGCTTGACTTTTACGTCTCCACTTGTTGGACACTCATAGCCTGAAATCTTGGCCGACTTGCCTCCACCCATGTTGACCACCCCAGCAATCGGGTAGGAGGTAGCTCTGATACCAAGTGTGGTGCTGCCGTCCTGGTCCCACGGGTCCGCACGCAAAACCTGGACAAGAAACATGGCCCGCGGCCACCCAGCACCGTGTCGCGTCTTGAAAACGCAGCAGAAGCCAACTCGCAAGACATGTCAAGGAGACACGCCGTCGCGTCACAGCATGACCCCGTTGCGCCGCATCACGTTACGGGCTGTTACGCCCCATGATATCCCTCCCACATCGCGGTTTGCTCACAACACGCGTAACGCGTTTTTCTAACTCGCACAAGGGTAACTTGGCACTTGGAGATGCCGAATCGCACCACGAAAGAGTTCCGGGCTCACAAGGATCCACAATCAACCATCTTGGAACACGGCGCCATGGGGGTGACACGGTTCATATCCCACCTTTACTCATAAGAAGTCATGGCAACTCAAACTCAGAACAGGGGGCTCGGCTGCCTCGCTCAAAATGAGAACCCTGCACGTCGGGAGGCTAAAACGATGGTTGCTCCACGAGGCACGGCCTACATGGAGGAGGTGGGGAGACATGGGTTGCCCAAGCCTCACACTCCCTTCCCTCATACCCATGGTCTCCTTGTGAAGAAATCCCATGAAAATAGAGAATTCTCCTCCTCTTTGTGAAACTTTTGCCCAACACAAACAAGGGCATACAAAGATAGGCATGAATAGATTTGTGTGTTGCTAGAGAAGCGCAACCCAAGGTTGGAACTCACACACCCGCGAAACTCAACCCGCCTTTAAACCAACTAAGCTACAACGCCATTGGTAGGCCGCACAAAAATAGGTGAAGGTTTTGAACATCATTGCAATCTTTGTAGCCCCACTTGCTAATAAATTGATGTGTTAGACCTAGAATCTTGCAAAATACTAGTTAGCATTGCTCACCTGCTAGCTTTGTTAGTGCATGCATTTGATTAATAGAAGAAGTGTTAGCACCCCTAAAATGTTACAAGTTTTCTCAAGGTATTTTGCCCTATAATTTTGTGACTCCTTTCACCCTTGTGATACAAACAAATAGTAGCTAAAAGAATAGCAACATCCAAGAGCCCCTACAAAAAGGTCTGCAAGTTGTTTGCGACATCCAAACTAGCAAATGAAGATCCACTACTTGTATGTAATGGATTTGCAAACACACAATTTGAAGTCTAAAACTTTTGCCATTCCAATAGAAGTTTCAAAACACACCATAAGGGCATCTAGACTCCCACAAACAAAATCAAACTATCACATGGATATTCAAGATATCATCAACATGCATTTCAAACATTGGATAAGATGAAATTTTGAAATGGCTTGTCTGGAAAAGGAGATGTGGGGTTTTCAAAAATAGAGCATAAGAAAGAGAGGGGGGGAGATCATCAACATGCATTCAAACATTGGATAAGATGAAATTTTGAAATGGCTTGTTTGGAAAAGGAGATGTGGGATTTTCAAAAATAGAACATGAGAGAGAGAAAGAAAGAAAGAAAGAAAGTTATATTAACGTCTTCTAAAGACCAAAACTGGCCTATGAGACAAACTGTGACACAACTGATGAGGTCCAGCTATCCAAAATAAAAGTGCTGAATGAAAAGCTAAAAACTGGAAACTGAAAATACGGTGCTGTGAGTGTGATAAGTGTCATATATGTGTATGTGCGTATGTAGCTCTGGTACTCCAGATAATGGCTACAAAAGGGGAACAAATGTTGGCTGTGATAGGGGAACAACTGTTGGCTGTGATAAAGTGGTGCGATGTGTATATGTAATAGATGCAGGGAGATATACTATCCTGGGATGTAGTAGCAGTCGTCAAAGTCGTTAATAGCAGGTGATCCCTCCTGGATGCAGGATGTGGTACATTGGCGGTGGAGAAAGAGCAAACTGGAGATCTGAGATCCAATGTGTCGAGTGTCGTCAGATCTCAGTCTGCTGTCGATGTAGATCAAGAATCCTCCGGATCTCCTGCCGGTGTGGTTGTGGGGTCCGAAACCCACGGATCCTCGTGCGGTGTCGGGTACGCTGGTCCTCAGCCTGCTGTAGTGTGAGCTCGGAGGTCTAGCTGGAGGCTGGTACAGTAGCTCTCACTCTGCCTATCTGAAAGAACTGTGTAATAGTCGTCTGGGTGGGCCCCTCTCCGACTGGGACCCGCTGTGTGCTCTACTCTCTGATGTGCCATGCCTCTCCCAGAAAACGGCCAAATGATCTCTGATCCATATCAGTCATACATCCCTGAAGTGAGCTACTCAATGTGTATCTAGATCTCAACTCTGAGTATGCCGGCGGGCATCTGAGAACAATATGCTCCTCACTCCACCTCTGATCTGCAAAGAGAGAGAGAGAGAGAGAGTGAGAGTGAGTGTGTGTGTGTGTGTGTGTGTGTGTGTGTGTGATACCTACTCTCCAAGATTAGGACCAAAAACATCCAAAAATGTATCTTTGTATGCTACATTGCTAAGAATGCACATCATAATAATTATGTTATCGATCACACCTAATAATGGTGTCATTAATCATGTCATTGTTGGGAAATGGCAAACAGATAATCTAATCATTGCCAAATGCAAATAAGAATAAAGAATTAACATTTTCTCACTTTTGTGGTTCTTAACATAACCAATTGCTAGGCCATGCAACTCAAACCAAAAATGACACCTCATGTGAATTATTCTTATCCTTTTTTGGCATCCCTTAAGTATAACCCCCAAATTTTTGGGCCAAGGAATATGCATGTTGTATGTTTGTGTGTGTACATATGTAGGGTCTTTTCATATGGGCCATTAAAGGGGGAAGATAGCCTTAATGGTAACACTATGCAAGCAATATGCGGTAATGCAATGTTGGTGGCCACAACATTAGTGGCTAAGTCACCCTTACAAAACAAGCATGGTCTATGCATGTATTTAGGGCATTGTCACATGAGTGATTTAAGGGGGACAATAAGCGTAATGGTATCACCATTCTACAAGTCATATGGCAATGTAGTGTTGGTGGCTACATCATCAAAGGCCAACTTGACCTAGCCTATGCACGTATTTAGGGCCTTGTCACATGGGCTATTGAAGGGGATGGTAGCCTTTATTGGTAACAACATTTTGCAAGTCTAACATGGCAATGTATTATTGGTGACCACATCATCAATGGCCAAGTCAACCCTAAACCTTGAGCATGGTTTAATATGCCTTCATATCTACCTCTCTCTTCTTTTGCATTAATGGCATTAGTTTTAACATATCATTGTTTTGACAATGTAATGCTCATTATAATCAATGGGCCCTACTTGCTTAGTTTTGGTCATAGAAATAGTATTTGGTTATTTCACCCCCACCATGTGTGAAAAGAGAAATGGTAGTGCTTTGTTCATCCAACATGACCATCAATGCACATACATGATAATGCTATTATATGTTGTGCATGGTATTCTAAAAACATTTCATAAAAAAGACATTAGGACTATCCTATTATGTAGTCAATTTATAAGTCAAGGGCCACAAAAATAATTTTAGGTGTCATGGATTTTAGATATTAGGCCAAAGTATAAGGTGTTAAGTATAACTATAGATAATATGGGCAAAGCACTACATGTTAATCCTTAATATCTTCCTACTTTAGGTGTAGTTGCTCCACTATAACGCATGAGGTAATTTCTAACTTAGTGACTACTTGAAACATGAATGCTTTCCATTGGGTTGCTCAATATACCTTTCATTTCAAAAACTTAAACAAGATGGACAACATGAACCCCTCTGTTCATCATTTAAGTGCCTTCTCCACTTTCAACATCATGCAATACCTTTTTAATGGCCCCAACATACTACTGTGTCATCACTCTAAACTAGCACGATTAGCACTACTTGACCTTTGTTTAGGCTCTTGTTCTTGATAAAACTCATCCATGGATGCCTCAATCACAACAATTCTTTTCAAATGCAAAATGTGTTACTTTAACTACCTTAATCCATGCAAACAACACTTCCTATTGTGGAAGTGAGTAGCCAACAACCTTGTGCCACCCCACCCATTTCCATGGCATGGATGCCTGACATACATGTTTCCACTATAGTGTGGCAAGCTGCAACACCCATGCAAAAGGAGACTACTAGCAAATGGAAGGGAGAGCACACAGAAATATGGTCTCCATCCCTTATGGCAATCGTCCTTGATCTGAAGAGGATAAGGGGATCTCACTCATCTGTGGGGATCTCAAGGTGAAATACTAAACAAATATGGCTTGGGATTTGAACTTACAATGTGGGACTAATGCCACATAACCCTCCACCTTGTAAGTCATTTGTCAAACATTATGTGGAACGTCCTAGACTCATGAAGATTTTGTTAAATCTTAAAGGCTACATCATACAATCAAATAACTTGGGAAAAAGGGGAATCCCTTGTCCTTACCATAGTACATTTCCATCTTTCTTAACTTATGTTCACAATGCTTTGAGAAATAGTAAGACTCTTTAATCTTCATCTTGCAACTTGTACAAGTTAGGAAATCCTCCCACTTTGAGATTAGGAGAGGCTACTAAAGAATATGGGCCGTTTTTATATGATCTTTAATAGTAATGATCCATGGTTGATCAAGCTTATGCTCTTGAAAAATCCTTCAACAAGCAAAAACAAAGGGCTTTAGACTACTATCCATGTGCAAGAGTGTGATCCATGGCCAAGACAAGGTTGAAGATGAAGTCCATGGGGCCTTTTTTATATGATCCTTGCCAAGGAATAATCCATGGTTAATCAAAGATTATGCTCTTGGTGACAAGCCAAAACAAAGGACTTTAGACTTCTACCTAGGTGCAGTAGTGTGATCCATGGCCAACATAAGATTGAAGATGGTGTCATGGACTTCCTTCCCTATAAGAAATCATACTAATACTAGTGTAGTAGTCTTATCATGAAAACTTTGTCCTTAAATGCAAGAGCTTTGCCCATAAGCTTATATGAACAATTCAACATGGTCAATGCCTTGAATTGGCTTAATCTTCTCCCAACATCTATTTTAGACAATGGCAAAATTTGATCCTTGATACTTTGGGAAATAAGTCTTGCCATATTGAATTAGAGTTTGGGGGATATCAAAGTTATAGGGTTAGGATTTCTCTTTTTGGGTGCTTTGGCTAGTTGTTTGGCTACCCATATTCATTAATTGATTAGTCTTGCATGGTGCCCCCCATGTATCTATTTATAGGTGCTATTGTATATTCTCATTCTAT
Source organism: Lygodium microphyllum (assembly GCF_053477565.2). Classification (NCBI taxonomy): domain Eukaryota; kingdom Viridiplantae; phylum Streptophyta; class Polypodiopsida; order Schizaeales; family Lygodiaceae; genus Lygodium; species Lygodium microphyllum. The sequence continues at coordinate 159,190,497 of NC_141137.1, forward strand.
GGTGAGTATATTTTGTGATTCTCTTCTTTTTTACCCTCTCCATGTATGCATTTGTATTTCTTCCATCCAAATTAATGTTTTCCTGATCTACAAACATAAGTAAGATTTTGAGTATGATCATTAATGAAGGAGACATGATACTTGTGACTCCTCATAGTTGTAGACTTCATAGGACCTTGCACATTAGAACGTATCTACTCAATTGACTTCTTGCATACATTTTCTAAATGCAAAAATGTATGCCTTTCTTGCTTTCCCAATTGGCATGCTATATATACTTTATGCATCCAATCAATCTTGAACTTTGGTAAGCTATCTATAACCTATTTTGATAGCATACTTTTCAAATGCTGCACATTTACATGAATAATCTGCTTATGCCAAATTTTAATGTCAATCACAATAGTTGAACCTTGTGCAAACATAGCAACATCCATTTCAGGTAGACTTACATCAAGAGTAAACATATGCTAGCACACTTATCTTTTGCAATCAACCTACAAACCACATCCATTAGACATGAATCAAATCTACAATCCCTATTCTACCATTTGACCAACAGAAACTAGATTCTTAATTATGTTTGGCACCGATAGTACATCAACCAAGTGTTTTGTTCTACCATCCGTTATGGGAGCACTAGACTATGCTCGAGAGACTAGACTAGATGTAAGATTTGTTACAAGAATTCTAATTACAAGATAATCCCACGTAGAGGCGTAAGGTACAATGATAACTTAACAAGATATGGAAAATCTCACAACTCGGGACTATAGATATAGACAATAGGACTCAATAGGATATGAAGGATCCCACAACCCATGATTGTAGGTATGGATACAAGATATTAGAATTACAAGATCTCCCTCAATGGGAATGAACAAGATACAAGACAGTACTAGACAAGATCTTGTACTACAAGATTACAAGGTGACAAGACAATAAGAGTATAATGAAAGACAAGACAAGACTAGATCCCATGACTAGACGAGAACTAGAACTAGAACTCGAAGTTACTTACTTGGAGGTCTCGACTCCTTGAGCTCCCAAGACTGGCATTGGCAAGATTGAAGAGCTCTGTGGTGAGCCCCTCCTTTTATAGGTGTTGTGGCTAAAGATATTCTAGAATTTTCCATGATTGTTGAGATATCGAGCTCCACTCGTGATACGCCAGGGTGACCGTTGTATATTTATGTCACCGACTTGTCAGTTGCAGACGCGGTTGGTACACCGCCCATGAATAATAGCTACATGATAGCTATCCTTATCTACTCTAGTTCGTGGCTCAGTTAGTATGCCACCTTAGTTAGTTGAGTTTGGTTTGAGACCCATATATAGGGTTCTTCTATTTCTTTGTACTAGAGTTCTTTTTGGCTTACACAACTAAGAAGAGGAAAACTGTTTTCAGCCTCCACCCTTGTGTGTCTTCCCCCATTGTGCAAGCAAGAAAGCTTCAAGCGAGACTCCTTCCTTCTCTCCCACAATCTTGACATGGTATCAGAGCCTTGTTCGTGGTAAGGAGCTCAAGAAAGCAAGCCAAGCTCGCGGTGGTCTGGTAAGAGGAGCAGTGTTGCTTTCATTTCCTGTTTTGGGAGCAGATCTCTGCAGGTAGCACAGCCGGAAATTGCAGGAGTGCATTGTCTCAGGTTGAGACGCCCTTCGCGGTGAAGCAAGAGGGCAGTATATGCTGCGGGAAAGGGCTTTAGCCCTTGGCGACCTTGTTTTTTTTATTTGAGGCCATTTCGGGGCCTGTTTTGCAGACGGAAGTTTTCTGCACGCACTCAAGAAAAGGCTCAGTTTTATGCTGTGCGACCACTGTTCTACAGGTCGGTGAAAAGTTACTGTAGAAATTGCATCGTATGCTTGTGCGCAGAGACATTGGGAGTTTCAGAATCATCCTTGGTTCCTGTTTATGCAAAATCGTCACTAGGAAGTGACTGTGTGGTCAAATACCACTTTCGCCAGTTTTGCAGATTTGCCCTTGTGAGGGTGAAGCTGTGTTTTTTGCAGTGACAGAATTTCTTGCAGTATTCTGTAATGGCGTCTGATTCTCTTTCACAGATTGTCACTGAAAAGCTTGACAAGAACAACTTCCAGGCATGGAAGTTTAGAATGACGAATTTCCTTATGGGAAAAGGATATTGGGAATTTGTTGCAGGAAATGAAGAAGAACCAGTTCTTCCTAATGTTCCCAATCAACAACAAATGCAGGCATTTAAAACATGGCATGAGAGAGCCAGGAAAGTTATGTATTGGCTGTCTATCAGTATTTCAGACTCTATGATTGTGCATATTCAGGATGCAAGTACGCCAAAGGAGGCATGGGATACTTTGTCAAAAATGTATAGCACAAATACGCAAGCCAGGAAAGTGCAGCTCAAGCAAGAGTTGCATAATGTGCAAAGAGAAAGTATGAGCATCAACGCCTACCACATGAAGGTGAAGAAGATTGCAGATGCACTTGCTTCCATTGGGTCGCCAGTGGAAGATGATGATTTAGTTTCCGTGACCTTGAATGGTCTAGGAAAGGATTATGCACAGTTTCGGACATCCATTTCAGTTCGTGAAAGATTTCCTGATTTTGAGGAGTTGATTGCTCTTCTAATTTCTGAGGAACAGAGAAATGGTGGTGCATCTTCTTCAAGAGGAACTTCAAAAGAAGCTGTCTTCTACTCAAATGCTGGAAGAGGTAGAGGCAGAGGTAGAGGAGGCCGATTTGGAGGTCGTGGCAGAAATCAGAATATGCAGCAAACTCAAGAAAACCAGTCCTATGGAGGAGGACGTGGTAACTCTAGAGGCAGGGGGAGCCAAAGAGGTCGTGGTGGATGGCAAAGAGGCCAAAATGCAAACAGTAATGTTGAATGCTACTACTGTGGTAAAATGGGTCATATGGCTAAAGACTGCTATAAAAAGCAGAATGACATCATGAATGGAAAACTGCAACAAGGGAATTATGCATCTTCTAGTAGACAGGGTGATGACAGAAATGAGCATTTGTTCATGGTGCAGCACATGAACAATTCTATGACAAGTGCAGAAGAAAGCAATGATGTATGGTATGTTGACTCAGGTGCATCAAACCACATGACAGGTCATGCAGAATGGATGGAGGATGCAAGAAAAATGGAAAAACCAGGATTTGTGGAGACTGGTGATGATACTGCACATCCTATTGTGCAGATTGGAAAAATTCCCTTGTCTATGCAGGGTGGGAAAAAGAAATACCTGTCCGATGTATTTCATGTCCCGAATATCACCAAGAATCTGGTTTCAGTTGGTCAAATGGTTGAACAGGGCTTGCAGGTCAGATTTAATCCTCATGGATGCTTTGTTGAGGATATGAAAAATAAAGGTCGCTTGATAGCAAAAGGAAAGAAGAAGGGCAGAATGTTTACGTTGGATGCAGACATGTCTGAATTGAGTGCAGCAATGTTTGCACATGGGACCGGTGTAGTTGCAGATATTGATATCTGGCATAAACGCATTGGTCATGTTAATGTACAGCGACTTAAATCAATGCAGGCCCAAAATATTGTTGCAGGATTGCCCAAATTCAAGGTTGCAGAAATGCATAAGGTATGTGAAGCCTGTCAGTTTGGAAAACAGGCAAGGAAACCATTTCCTAGACATGTTCAAGAGAGTGAGAAGCCATTGGAATTAATCCACTCTGATGTGTGGACAACTAAAGCTGCATCTCTTGGAGGCTGTCATTATTTTGTCAGTTTTATTGATGACTATAGCAGAAAAGTTTGGGTGTATTTTATGAAAAAGAAAAGTGAAGTTTTTGGGCATTTCAAAACTCTTAAAGCTATGGTTGAAAAAGAAACAGGCTTGCAGATAAAATGCCTAAGGTCAGATGGAGGGGGAGAGTACCTCTCAAATGAGTTTGCAAAGTTCTTGCAGGAGCATGGCATAAAGCAGCAATATTCATGCAGTTATACCCCACAACAAAATGGAATTGCAGAAAGGAAAAACAGGCATATTGGAGAGGTATCTCGTGCCATGCTCAATGAAAAAGACTTGCCAGATTTTTATTGGGCTAAAGCAGTTGCTACAACAGTCTACATAATGAACAGGACTCCCACTGCAGCAATACATGGAATGACTCCAGAGGAGAGGTATACTGGTAGGAAACCAGATATTTCTCATTTGAAAATTTTTGGTTGCATTGCCTATGTACATGTGCCAGATGAGCTGAGATCCAAGTTGGATCCAAAAGCTGAGAAGTGCATCTTTATTGGTTACTCTCTGCAGCAAAAAGGGTATAGATGCTATAACCCTTCTACTCGTAAGTTTACAGTGAGCAGAGATGTTGTTTTTGATGAGATGAGTAGCTGGTATAAACCAGTAAATGTGATTGATGATGAAGATGCACAAAATGGTAATGCTACACAAAATTCACAGCAGCAGTCACAAAATATTAGTGGACCTGGAGCGTCCTCTAGCAGTGGTTCACATTCTTCGCCATGGACAGGCAGATTGAGATCAGGAGAATCTTCTCAAAGCAATGCAGATAGTGGTATGCAGGTATCACGAAAAGGAAAAGAGAAGGTTGATCAACCCATGTTTGATGTGAATGCAGGTCACTCTTATGTGGATGGTGAATCCAGTGGCTCAGAACAGAGCATTGATGATGAGTTGGGTATTCCTTCTATTGTTACACCTGGAGTAAGGAAGACCAGGGATGTTTTGAGAGCACCTGGGAGTGAACCTACTTTGCGCAGGTCTACAAGAGCTAGGTATCCTGTGGATAGGCTGAAATATGATGGATTTACAGCCATTCACTATGCATATATGGTCAAAGTGATACAGGAACCAGAACCCACATCTTTTGAGCAAGCCATGGGAAAAGAAAAATGGGAGAAAGCCATGGATGAAGAAATGGATGCCTTGGAAGCAAATGCTACATGGGAGTTAGTACCTTTGCCTAAAGGTAAGAATGCAATTGGCTGTAAGTGGGTTTATAAGGTGAAGCACAATGCTGATGGTTCTGTGAACAGATACAAGGCAAGATTAGTAGTCAAGGGGTATGCACAAACATATGGCATTGACTATGAAGAAACATTTAGTCCGGTTGCAAAGATGGCAACCGTAAGAGCAGTCATTGCTATGGCTGCATCAAAGGGATGGTCTTTACATCAGATGGATGTAAAGAATGCCTTCTTGCATGGTGATTTGCAAGAAGAGGTCTATATGGAGCAGCCACCAGGTTATGTGCATGCTGTTCATCCTGAGTTTGTTTGCAAGTTGAAGAAAGCCTTGTATGGCTTGAAGCAAGCACCTAGAGCATGGTCTGACAAGATAGGACAGTATCTTGTCACTATTGGCTTTCAGATTTCCAAGGCAGATTTCTCACTTTATGTGAGAAAAACAGAGAAAGGTATTATGCTGCTTGTCATTTATGTTGATGATTTGATTATGACAGGTGACAGTGATGAAGATATCCTTCATGTGAAAATGCTATTGAAGCAGAAGTTTGAGATGAAGGATTTGGGAGAGCTGCGTTATTTCTTGGGCATTGAGGTGATTAGATCACCAAGTGGGATACAGCTCTTGCAGAGGCAGTATGGATTGGACATGCTGTCCAAATATGGGATGACAGGCTGTAAGCCTATTTCAGTTCCTTTGGAGCAAAATGTGAAGCTGAGCACAGATGCAGGTGAGCTTCTAGAAGACCCTACTATGTACAGACGCATAGTAGGAAGTTTGATTTATATGACTATTACCAGGCCAGATTTGAGCTATGCTGTTGGATTGGTAAGTCAGTTTATGCAGGCTCCAAGGAAACCACATTTGGATGCGGCTAGACGCATACTTAGGTATGTGAAGTCCACATTGCAGTATGGACTATTTTATGAGACTGGGGTTCAGATACAGTTGCATGGATACACTGATGCTGATTGGGCTGGTAGTATTTCTGATAGACGATCTACCAGTGGATATGTCTTCTCTTTTGGGAGTGCTGCAGTCACTTGGAGCAGCAAGAAACAGCCTACAGTTGCCTTGTCGAGCACAGAGGCTGAGTACAGGGGTGCAGCAATGGCTGCATGTGAGGTAGCTTGGTTGCATAAGCTACTTTATGATATGCATCAGTCTACAGATGGGCTAGTTGTCATTTATTGTGACAACATGAGTAGTATACACTTGGCAAATAACCCAGTCTATCATGCTAGAACAAAGCACATTGAGGTGCATTATCACTATGTGCGAGAGAGGGTTTTACTAGGTCTTATTGATCTAGTTTATGTCAGCACAGAGGATCAGGTAGCTGACATATTCACGAAGGCATTGGGCGCAGAGAAGCTGCGCAAGTTCAGAGACCTGCTTGGTGTGCAGGAATTGGGATTGAGCTCGAGGGGGAGTGTTGAGATATCGAGCTCCACTCGTGATACGCCAGGGTGACCGTTGTATATTTATGTCACCGACTTGTCAGTTGCAGACGCGGTTGGTACACCGCCCATGAATAATAGCGACATGATAGCTATCCTTATCTACTCTAGTTCGTGGCTCAGTTAGTATGCCACCTTAGTTAGTTGAGTTTGGTTTGAGACCCATATATAGGGTTCTTCTATTTCTTTGTACTAGAGTTCTTTTTGGCTTACACAACTAAGAAGAGGAAAACTGTTTTCAGCCTCCACCCTTGTGTGTCTTCCCCCATTGTGCAAGCAAGAAAGCTTCAAGCGAGACTCCTTCCTTCTCTCCCACAATCTTGACAATGATGACATCATCAATGATGTAAGCAATGATGTGGGATGTCTTCTAGAAGGTTCTCTAATGACATGGCAGGGGCGGGTTCGCATGGTTGGCTCGAGGATGCCCTATTAAGCGTGCGACCAAGAATTAATTCGTACACTTGATCATGGCATGCCTTTAACATCACCCCCTCCTCTAGTGATGAGTTCCATGATGGGTGGCTTGGTGGTTTGGTCCAAGTTTCGTTGGTGGATTCCCCTTGCAAAATTATTTAACTCTTTGGAGATATTCTATAGGTTCCCAAGTGTGATCATTGATGCCATATCCTTTCCAGTGAACAAGGTATTCCAATGGATCTTGGGAGATCCTCAAGTCTAAGACATGCTTGACCTTATGTAAACATCGTGCCATTTCTTTTGCTTTAGCAATGAGTTTGCATCTTTGAACATACTCTTCAATGTAGCATCCATCTCTATTGAATCTAACTTGTAGATTCTGTTCAGCCATTTGTTCCATAGAAAGCAAGTTTTGGGTAATGGAGGGTACATGTAACACATCATATAGGCTCTTTTTCTTGTCACCATTTCATCATCAAGGGAACGGCACATGTATGCTTAGTATTATGTTGCATATCATCCCCTGTGCAAACTTATCCATGAGCACCTTCTACCAATGTGTCAAACCACTCTCCATGAGGAGTCATGTGGTTAGATGCCCCTGAGTCTATATACCATACATCATTTGTTTTGACTTGTGTAGGCAGCCCCTTCTTCACATGTTGCATAGCAAACAACTTGTTATCTGTAAAATATTACACGGCGCAGCGAACAGAATCTGAGAAAGAGATAGAGGGTACACAACAGATAAGAGGAGAATCAGTAAATTCTTTAACTCCAAACAACTGATACAAAGATGGCTTTGTCCACCCGTGCGCTTCCACTGTGTGAAGCTTAGATGCCAATCTAGACAAAAAATAGGTGAAGAGCTTAAGGCTAGCTGGAACGACAACTCTGATTGGGTGAAAGATAAGTGAGAGATGGCTGCGAAGGGGTTTAGTTTTTATAGCCCGCGAAGGTCGTTAGGTCGGCCTGCTAACCAACCTACCATATGAGCCTCCACTAGTCGGCCAAGGAATATTCCAGGGAATATTCCCTTTACCATCGGGCCGAGGGCGTTGCCCCGGACCCCCATCAGGGGGGCCGCTGGCCCCCCTAGGACCCCCTAGCCAAGGGCCGCTTCCGCGGCCCCCAGACCCCACAATAGGGGCCCCTTTTAACTCCCTTACCCCGCAATTCGATGCAATGCACCTCAAGTTGCTACCAGCTTAACCACTCCGTCTAACCCAAATATTAGACCCACAACGGTCACCTTTTTGCCATCCGGTCACATAGACCTCATCTGATATACAAGTCAGGACTCCACCAATGTCCGGGCTCACACTTGGCTTCTCCTCATAATGGGGGCCTTACAACTTTGAGCACCATGGATCATTGGTAGAACCTAATGAGGGTGGGGCATTGATCATATCTAGCACCCCCCCTCAATGTCCACCCATAGGTGAACTATCTCCTCGGTCCAATGCCGAGTCTCTGAAGATGAACTTGAAGTAGATCCTTCGTAAGTGCTTTGGTGAAGATATCTGCTCCATTCTCCTCTGTTGGACAATAGACCAATTCCACTATCCCATCTTCCATCAAATCATGCACATAGTGATACTGGATCTCTATATGTTTGGTGCATGCATGAAATACTCGATTTTTGGCAATGGCGATGCAACTCTGATTGTCACATCTCAGCACAGTTGGTTCTTCATCCTGCACTCCCATATGCCATAGAATCCTTCTCAACCATACGGCCTCACATGCAGCAAAACAAGCTGCCTTGTACTCTGCTTCGGTAGAAGACAATGCCACTGTTGGTTGCTTCTTACTAATCCAAGAGAAAATTCCTGAACCCAAAGAGAAACAATAACCAGAAACCGACTTCCTGGAATCAATGTCTCCTGCCCAATCTGAGTCACAGTTTCCCACAAGAGAAGTTTCGAAACTGTATGTGATACCATAGTTAAGAGTTTTCTTCAAGTATCTGAGCACCCGCATCCCAGCCTTCCAATGACTCTCATGAGGTTTGTTTGAGAACCTGCTCAAAACACCAACAGCAAAACTGATATCTGGTCTGGTGTTACACAAGTAGATCAGACTGCCGACCAACCTCCTATACCTCCCAATGTCTGCTAGTGCTGATGTATCCTCAATGGATAACTTTGCATTCACCTCCATAGGTGTAGCTATCTCCTTGCACTCGGTCATGCCAAATGCCTTCAAGATCTCCCATGCATACTTCTTCTGAGAGATGAAGATCTTTCCTGGCTCTTGCCAGACTTCAATCCCCAAACAATAGTGCAGCAAGCCCAAGTCTGTCATTTCAAACTCAGAACTCAAAGCCTTTCGAGCTTGGTTGATCATATCTTCATAGTCACCTGTAATAAGAAGGTCGTCCACATATAGGACAATCACTACAGACTTTTTACAATCCTTGTAAACGTACAAGTTAGCATCTGAGGCACATCTTTTGAAGTTTAGGTTTAAAAAGAACCTATCTATCCGCTGGTACCATGCTCTGGGGGCTTGTTTTAGCCCATACAATGCCTTCTTCAGCTTACATACTTTGTTCTCAGAATGGGGGGCCTCAAACCCTGGTGGTTGAGCCATGTACACCTCCTCCTTGAGGTCACCATTTAAGAACGCTGACTTAACATCCATTTGATACAGTGGCCACTTCTTGTGGACAGCCACTGCAAGTACCATGCGAATAGTGGTCATTTTGGCAGTTGGGGCAAATGGCTCTTGAAAATCAAACCCTTCAACTGTTAGATATGATCAATGCCCCACCCTCATTAGGTGCTACCAATGATCCATGGTGCTCAAAGTTGTAAGGCCCCATTATGAGGAGAAGCCAAATGTGAGCCTGGACATTGGTTGAGTCCTGACTTGTATATCAGATGAGGTCTATGTGACCGGATGGCAAAAAGGTGATTGTTGTGGGTCTAATCTTTGGGTTAGACAGAATGGTTAAGTTGGTAGCAACTCGAGGCGCATTGCATCGAGTTGTGGTGTAAGGGAGTTAAAAGGGGCCCCTATTGTGGGGTCCGGGGGCCGCGAAAGTGGCCCCTGGCTGGGGGGTCCCAGGGGGGCCAGCGGCCCCCCTGGCGGGGGTCCAGGGGCAGCGCCCCCGGCCCGATGGTAAAGGGAATATTCCCTGGCCGACTAGTGGAGGCTCATATGGTAGGTCGGCGGCGGTCAGCAAGCCGACCTAACGACCTTCGCGGGCTATAAAAGCTAAACCCCTTCACAGCCATTTTTACTCATCTTTCACCCAGTCAGAGTTGTTATTCCAGCTAGCCTTAAGCTCTTCACCTATCTTCTGTCTAGATCACCATCTAAGCTTCACACAGTGGAAGCGCACGGGTGGACAGAACCATCTTTGTATCAGTTGTTTGGAGTTAAAGAATTTACTGATTCTCCTCTTATCTGTTGTGTACTTTCTATCTCTTTCTCAGATTCTGTTCGCTGTGCCGTGTAATATTTTACATCAACTTGTGAAAATCCTTGGGCAACCAGTCTAGCTTTGTACTTTTCTAAGGTACCATCAGCCTTGTACTTTACCTTCCAGATCCACTTGGTGCCAATAACCTTCCGCTTTGCTGGTTGATCCACTAGCTCCCAAGTGTCATTCTTCATTATGCTGTCATACTCCGCTTGCATAGCAGCCTTCCATGATGGATTTGCAAGTGCTTCTTCTAAGTCAGTTGGCTCCTTTACTTCTCTCATAATCTCAACCATCAAGGCCATATTGACTATGTGAGCAGAAGCCCTCCTTTGCTCCTCTATTCTCTGAGACCTCCTTGGTCCATTTGCCTTCTCCTCAACAGATGCAGGCATAGGATTATTGTGGTCATAGAGCTGCTTCACCCACTGCGGCAATGGCTTTTCCGGTGGGGTGATGTCAGGTTGGTGAAATTTTTCCTCATCATCTGAAGATGATGCTTCCTCCTCCTTAAGGATAGGGATAACTCTCGGGACAGGTTCGTAGTGGACTACTTCTTTGCTTGATGATAAAGTGGAAGAACTTGCCTTCTTTTCCTCCACTGTATGCGGCTCCTCCTTGAACACCACATCACGACTCGCGATGATCTTCTTTGCCTCTTGGTCATATAATTTGTAAGCCTTCTGCTCATCAATATAACCCAAGAAGATACATTTTTTGCTTTTTGGTTGTAACTTGTTTCTCTTCTCATGTGGAACATGTGCATAACATTCACATCCAAAAATTCTGAAATGTGAGACAGATGGTTTCTTATCAGTGTAAGCCTCATGATGTGTTTTCCCCTTGAGAGCCTTTGTATAGCTCCGATTTAGAATGTAGACTGCAGTATTAACAGCTTCAACCCAAAAATGGTTAGGCAATCCCTTGCCCTTTAGCATGCATCTTGCCATCTCCACAATGGTGTGATTCCTGCGTTCCACAACACCATTCTGCTGAGGTGTGTGAGGCGTCATCAATTGACGCTTGATCCCTTTGCTCTTGCAAAAGCCTTCAAACTCCTTTGAGTTGAACTCACCACCACCATCTGTTCTAAATTTCTTCACACTTTTTCCTGTTTCATTCTCAACAAGTATTAGCCATTCTTTAAACTTACCAAAAGCTTGAGCCTTATCACGAAGGAAGTACACCCACATCTTCTTACTGTAGTCGTCGACAATCAACATAAAATAAGAAGATCCCCCCAAGGCCTGTGTAGGCATCTTACCACACAAGTCAGCATGCACCAACTCTAGAGGAGCCTGTGCTCTATTCTTGCTTTCTTGTGGAAATGCATTTCTCTGTTGCTTGCCCATCATACAAGCTTCACATGGTTCCTTCAATTCAGTTATTGTAGGTAGGTGAGCAACCATACCTTGCTTTTGCATCTCCTTCAATACTGCAAATTCGATGTGTCCAAACCTTTCATGCCAAAGCTTACTTGTGCCCACTCCAGCGGTGGTTGTAAGAGCACTTAGCTCATACAGGTTGTTCCTTCTTTCTCCTTTGCCAACAATTGTGCCAGCACTATCAATAATTTCTGCGCCTGTCTTCTTGAACCTCACTTCATGACCAAGATTAGTTATGGCAGCAATTGATAAGAGATTTCTCCTGATTTCGGGAACATACAACACATTTGAAAGCTTTTTGACTTCACCATTTGCAGCAACAAAAGAAATAGTACCTGTGCCCGCAGCAGGGCATTTAGCATCATTTCCAACCGTCACAGTGATGGATTCTTGTAGAGGCTGCATAAAACTGTATAGACCTTTCTTGTTGGTCATGTGACGGGAGGCCCCACTATCCAACACCCATGAGTCAGTGGTAGATTCTTCTTGCGTCGAGGAGCACACTTCCTCAATGGTCGCCATGAATAATTCCAACTCTGCTTCAGCTGTATTGGCTGTCTCTTTCCCTTTACTTTTAAGGGTACCATTCTTTTCATCTGCCTTCTTGACACGACAATCTGCAATTGCATATCCTTTCTTCTTGCAGTAGAAGCACTCTCCTTGAAACTTCTTCTTGCCGCCCTTCTTCTTTTTGTCACCATCATTTTTGGTGGAGGAAACACCTTTGCCTTTTGCATTGGCAGAGAATGCAGCATCTCCATTGTTGCTTTTTTCTCGGGCTTTTAGCCTCAACTCCTCCTCCATTAATAATGCACAAAACTCCTCAAAAGTCAAAGCTTGAGGTCTCACCTGAGTATTAAGGGCAGTTACTAGTCCATCAAACTTTTGTGGACAAACCCGAAGACACCTCCGAGCTAGCTCTTCGCTAGTCTTTTGTATCCCAACGCTAGCCATCTGGTCGCGCAGATTCTTAATCCAAGTGATGAATGCTTCAACCGTCTCTCCTTCAGCAAACTTCTCCGCTGCTAGTTGATTCTCCAAGTTTTGAATCCTTGTTTGGTTTCGTGTTTCATATTGACTCCTTAGTACATTCCAAGCCTCTGACGCTTTGGTTATATGCTGAATCAGAGTCAAAACACTGTCAGAACAGCTTGTACCTAAGGCACACAATGCATCTGCATTCCTTCGTTTCCAAGCTCGTAGAAGATCTGCATTCGGAGGAATCATCACACTAGGATTTGATGGGTCGGGGGTAGGCTATGGTTCTGCGTCAGTCCCCAGCACAGTCTCCAGAAGCTCATAAGAATCAAGGATAGTTGTAATTTTGAACTTCCACAAGGTGTAGTTTGTACCATCTAACTTGCCTTCGCTGAAGGTTGGTGGACGAATCCTCAGTGTTTGAATAGCCGGTACAGCAGCACCACCTCCTGCACCGCTTCCGGAAGTTGACATAGTTTCTCTTTGCTATTGAAGCCTTTGCCTCTTGCACGCTCTTCGATCTCTAAAGCCCCCTGGGCTCTGATACCATGTAAAATATTACACGGCGCAGTGAACAGAATCTGAGAAAGAGATAGAGAGTACACAACAGATAAGAGGAGAATCAGTATATTCTTTAACTCCAAACAACTAATACAAAGATGGCTCTATCCACCCGTGCGCTTCCACTGTGTGAAGCTTAGATGGCGATCTAGAGAGAAGATAGGTGAAGAGCTTAAGGCTAGCTGGAACAACAACTTTGACTGGGTGAAAGATGAGTGAGAGATGGTTGCGAAGGGGTTTAGGTTTTATAGCCCACGAAGGTCATTAGGTCCTGCTGACCAACCTACCATATGAGCCTCCACTAGTCGGCGAGGGAATATTCCCTTTACCATCGGGCAGGGGGCGTTGCCCCGGACCCCCACCAGGGGGGGCCGCTGGCCCCCCTGGGACCCCCCAACCAGGGGTCGCTTCCACGGCCCCCATACCCCACAATAGGGGCCCCTTTTAACTCCCTTACCTCGCAACTCGATGCAATGCGCCTCAAGTTGCTACCAGCTTAACCACTCTGTCTAACCCAAAGATTAGTCCCACAACGGCCACCTTTTTGCCATCCGGTCACATAGACCTCATCTGATATACAAGTCAGGACTCCACCAATGTCCGGGCTCACACTTGGCTTCTCCTCATAATGGGGGCCTTACAACTTTGAGCACTATGGATCATTGGTAGCACCTAATGAGGGTGGGGCATTGATCATATCTAGCATTATCCTCCTGCATACCACTAGAAGAGGCATAATTACCATGTTGCCTCCCTCTTACTCTCTGATTGTTTTGCTTCTTGTAGCAATCTTTAGCTACATGCCCATATTTTCCACAATAATGACAATCCTTATTTGCATTTGATGGCTATCCATGGCTCATTTGGGGCTATTGCCAAGTACCTGTTCCTCTAGATGAGTAAACCCCTCTTCCATGAGCGTTAGAGGCACCTCTATTTGCTTGAGGCTGCCTATTTTTCCATCTAGTACCTTGTTGTCCATGGGCTGCATATGTATTTCCAACCCCTCTTCCTCTAAAGTTTGACCTTCCTCTTCCACCTCTACCCCTTTGATTTGAGTAGAAGACATTGTCCCTGCTATTCTTAAACCCACTGGAACTTGTATTGAGTCCAAGCTTCACTTATTCATGCAAAAGAAGTGCCTCAACTTCATCAAAGTCAGGCTACTCTTGATGCACAGATATGGAAGTGCCAAATTGCTTGTACTCCTCTCCAAGACCATGGAGGGCAGTGGCCACCAAATCATCATTCTCAACTTCAGCTCCAATTGAGCCTAGTTTCTTTGGAATGGTTCCAATAAGCCCTTTGCTTCGATGTCATCAAGTACTGTTTCAAATGCAAGCCTTTGAATCACCGAGAGACAAGCCCATATGATAGGTTGAATTACTGGATAGTATATGGCTATATCAATATTGTGGAGATTTTCTTAGACAAGCTTCTATTCTGGTTTTTGGGCTACTATCATGCTAAGCTAATATTTTTGATATGGTTGCAACTCCCTCTAATTGTGGGAGTACAATAAATTCTTACAATACGCCCACTATTCTCTCGATATCCATTGACACTTGATAGTGTTGTGAATGGAACATGAGCAGATTTGAACACGTTCCTCTTGGCACATCTGTCGGAATTGATGTGTATAAAATATTTCATTCAAAAAGTGATTTGATTTGTTTTTACAACCACTGGAAATGCATGCTCATCTTTGAGAATTTCTATTGGAAGCTTCCTGCTATCAACCAGAGTGAGTAGAGGGACAACAGGTTCAGCACACAATATACATGGACATGAGCAAAACGTATCTAGCCAATTGAATGGTTCTATCCATAGTGTATCTGGGGAAGAGGACTTTTCCAACTCTGATACCATGAAAGAAATCAGAGAGAGAGAGAGAGGGACAAAGGTCAGGCAAGAAGGAGAGCATCCATGGTCTCTATTCATCTTCCATTATCTTCACACTCTCACTCAGTGTGTATACATTCAACTAAACCATACAGAAGTAGAGTAACCTAGATATAACCATGGTTGAGTCAGTGTGACCCAAACCTTATTCTACTAAGGTAACCAAACCAAAACCAAAGGTTCATGAGCTTGACTCTCAACAGGCTTGAGCAAGGAAACATGGAAGATTGGGTGGATCTTCATGGTGTTGGGGAGTTGGAGTCGATAAGAAATTGGGCTAATCTGGGCTATGATAGTGAAGGGCCCAAATCTTTGGTGGTCTAGCCTGGTGGAGGGCCTTGTTGTCTAGAGTTTATGCTTGAGTAACCATACTTAATCACTGACATTGTATGTTGGATGTTGGAGACGATGTTGGTCCGCATAGTGCTTGTATTGATTCTAAGCCTTTTGGATTTGTTGCTTGAGTTCTTAGTGTATATTTGCTAGGTATTGAGCTCCTTTATCTCAGGCGTGACAGGGTTCTTTACTTGATTGGAGAGATGTACATCTACCCTTGGATGCTATTCATACTTTGCAAAGAAAAGAGTTTGCTTGGTAGATGCATGGATACTATTATTATAAGCAAACTTTGCAAAGGACAAGAGCTCAAAGCAATCATTTTGATGGTAGTTGATGGTGCAACAGAGATATTGTTCCAATACTTGATTTACCCATTCTGTTTGACCATTAGTCTTGTAGACGATTGGCTATGGATAGCTTAACTTGGAATCCAAGGAGGTTGCAAAGGCTCTTCCAAAAATTAGATATGAATTGGGGACCCTTATCATCGATGATGTCGTTTGGGAGTCCATGTAATCTAAAAATGCATATGAGGAAGCTTCATTTCCTTTTCCCTCTTGATTTTTTCTCTTTACATTGTTGGCCAAATCATCATGTGGCATGGCTTCATGGATTAACTAGATCATAATAGGATGGTCTTAGTGACCAAAACTAGAGATGGTTGCTACTTGGAGGTGCTCTAGCTTGAGTACTATTTCTCATTGTTGATCAAAAGCTTCCTCTCCCTTCTTAGGTACCAGGTAGGATCTTCTTGATAAAGCATCTAATTGGCATTATTGGCATCCTGGGAAATAGGTGATGACAAAGTCAAACCTAGATAAGAAGTTACTCCAATGGGATTGTCTTTGATTGAGGATGCGGGTTGTCATAAAGTATTCTAGATTTTTGTGATCTGTAAAAATGATAACTTTATGGGTTGTACCTCTAGATGATGACACCAAGTACAAAGGCATCTACAATGGCAAGGAGTTCTTTGTCATGGATCTCATAGTTAATCTCTGAAGGGGACAAATTCCTTGAGTGGAATGCCACTAGATGCATATGACCATCATCTCCAGGTTGGGACAAAATGACTCCTAAGGCATAGTTTGATGCATCAGTCTCCAAGAAAAAGGGCTTGGTAGGATTTGGATGGACTAATATTGGGACAATGGTGGTGAAAGTAGTCTCCAAGGTCTAGAAGGCCTTCTTGACTTCTGGGGTCCATGAGAACTTTAAGTTTCTTGTGAGTCTAGTGAGTGGTGCGACTATCTTTGAGCAATCCTTGATAAATATATTGTAGAAGTTGGCAAAGCCAAGGAAACATTGGACATTGTGGACACATGTGGGTGTCCTCTAGTCAAGAATAGACTTGATCATCTTGGGTCCATGAAGATTCCCCTTTGGGAGACATTGTACCCCAAGAATTTCACTTTTGTCTGATGGAAAAAGCACTTCTTAAGTTTTGTATATAGTCATTTTTCTTTGAGCTTTTCCAAAACTAAGTTTACATGGTACTCATTCTCCTTTGGATCTTTTGAGAATATCAAGATATCGTGTAAGTATATAACTACAAATCATCTAGATGCTCTCGGAAGATATCATTCATCATAGGTTGAAACACTACAGGAGCATTGGTTAGATCGAATGGCATAACAACATACTCGAAGTGACCATACCTTGTGGGGAAGGCTGCCTTCCATTTGTCTCCTTCTTTGATCAAGATTGTAAGCCCCTCATAGATCAATCTTTGTGAAGACCTTGGCTTTTCCAAGGCATTCCAAGGGCTCTCGTATCAACGGCAAAGGGCATCAATTCTTGACTATTATCTTGTTGAGTCCTCGATAATCCACACACATTCAAAGTGACCCATCTTTCTTCTTCACGAACAGAATTGGGGCTCCAATGGGAGACTTTGAGTGCCTAATGAACCCCTTGGCTAAGTTCTCATCAATGTTCTTGTGTGTAGTTCAACTAGTTCATTAGGGGATATGCTATAGATGAGTCCAAAAGGTGGTTGAGCCCCCTCATGGAGTTCTATAGCACAATCATATGGTATGTGTTCGAGCAAGAGATCTACATTCTTTTTTTCAAAGACATCTTGGAATTATTTGGCTTGGTAGCTTGACTAACTCATCCTATTACTAGATTCTTGAGTTAGTGTATGATATACCATGTAGATCAGTTCCTACCTTGTTGTGTGCATAAAGGCTTTGGCTCCTAGATATACCAAATTTTCTCAATTTTCACGATGTGTAATCTTTTGCTTAATCCAATCAATTTCTAGGTTGTGTTTCTTTAGCCAAGGTATCCAAAGGATGATTGGATTTATGGGACTAGATATGACATTAAAGCATACACAAGATTTGTGATCGCCAAGAGTTACCATAGCGGTCAAGTTTCCTTGGTAATATCTCTAGATGCTAGAGGTCTTCCATCCACAACTTTAGCTATTGTAGGATTGGTCTTTTGGAGTGCTAAAATCTAGCATATATTCACAAAGCCATCATCAATGAAATGTGCCAAGGCTCCGGAGTCGACCAAGGCTTTGAGGGAAAGGGTCTTTCTTGACAATATCATTCGGACTGTGACGATGAATTTTTTAATGGGTATGGTTGGGATCAAGAGACCCTTTCTTATATCAAGGTGCAGTTGTATGGTCTCATTTACAATCGAACACCCTTGTTTTCCTACTCGAGGATGGTTGCAACAACTCTTGGGGTTCTTGCCCTCCTATTTGGGAAATTTAGGGCGATGTGTCAGGGGTTTTCACAATATAGGTATAGATGATTCTCAAAGATAGGTATAGCATATTATTTTCAAAGATTGGGGCAAACCAAAATAAATATTTACCATAAAGCAAAGACCCAATGAATCCCGCCTTGGAAGCATCATTTGGATACCTATCCAGCTGCATGAGGATATAGAGCTTTACTTACTGTGGGAATTCTCTGAACTTCGAACAATCACCATGGAACTTCTTTGGCATGTTGATATTGTGTTCTCTTGTTGGGGGTTGATAAACACACAGAATCATGTGATCACTTCATCTGTTGGTCTGCAAGTCTCAGGTTTAGTCTTGCATCTCTTGAAGTGCAAGGTCTAGATGCATAGGGTATTCTATTTGAAGTTGCACATATCATTCATTCAAGTCTCAAATTTATTGTTGGAGGTTTTGAAGGGAGGCCACGATTCTTTCAAGGGTTACTCCATGGTGCTCAGTAGGGCTAGAAAGTAGTCTTGCTAAACTGTTATGGGAGCACTAGACTATGCTCGAGAGACTATACTAGATGCAAGATTTGTTTTAAGAATTTCAATTACAAGATAATCCCATGTAGGGACACAAGATACAATGATAAGTTAACAAGATATAGAAAATTCGACAACTTGGGATTGTAGGTATAGACAACCTGGGATTGTAGGTATGGATACAAGATATCATAATTACAAGATCTTCCTTGAAGGGGATGAACAAGATACAAGACAGTACTAGACAAGATCTCAAGGTGATAAAGACAACATGAGTATAATGGAAGACAAAACAAGACTAGATACCATGACTAGACAAGGACTACAATTGGAACTCGAAGTTACCTATTTGGAGGTCTTGACTCCTTGAGCTCCCAAGACTAGCATTGGTAAGACTAAGGAGTCTATGGGCAAGCCTCTCCTTTAATAGGTGTTGGAGGGTAGCTAAAGATCTTGTAGAATGTTCCATGATCACATCATTGATGATGCAAGTGATGATATGGCATATCTTCTAGAAGTTTCTATGATGATATGGCAAGGGTAAGTTTGCATGGTTGGCTCAAGGATGTCCTGTTAAGGGTGCATTTGCATGGGATGTGGATTCATATAGCATGGGCAAGAATTAATCCATACACTTGATCATGGCATGTTTGTGACACCATCCTCCATACTCAAACAAACATTTGTAATGCAAGTAAAGGGGTGAGTTGTATCATTCCTTGTCTCCACATAGCCTAGAGACTTTGGATTATGCATCTCTCTAAATCACTCTCATGAGAAGTCATGTAATTAGAGACACCTAACTTTACATAGTATATGCCATTGTTAGATGAACCATCAACAGTCATAGTATTCATAAAATGCTACATGACAAAAAGATTCTATCCTTATTATTTCTTTCACTAGAAGCATAATTATCATGCTTATTTTTTCCATTCTAATTTCAATCTTCTTTTTGAAATAGTTCTTAAAAAGGTGGACTTTCTCACCACAATGCCAACATTCCTTGTTTACAGCTTGCCCATTATCCTTCTTTATTTTTTTGTGTATCATATCTTTGACTATGACTATCACCTTGGCCTCAGCCACAACCTCTACCTCTATTAGTAGAGTAAAAGTGCTATTTAGGATTTTTCTTACCTTAAAGAGGAGGAATCCAAGTTAGGATTTTTCTTCTCAAGTATCAATAAAGGAATCAAATATGCAAAGCTAAAAATATCATTCCTAGTAGTCATAAATTATATGAAGCTTTTATCCTCATCTCAAAGTCCATCTAAACATGTACATATAACATCATTATCATCAATTGTTGTACTAGTAGATCCAAGATCTTCCACAATGCTCTTGACCTTGAATGCATATTGATGGACAAAGTCTCTCCTTTAAATTTAGGTGTGAGTTGAGCTATAGCTTTGTAGCCTTTGTGTTTACTTTGAATAGTCTTAGCATATTCTTCCATGCAATAGCGGGGGTTTTAAATTTCTATAAATAGCATATCATACTATTTGTGACATTCATGGACATCCAATACATTACTTTACATTGTGTTTACTTTGAATCCTTCTTAGTCTTTATCTATTTTGGAGTAGCATTTCATAAAGGAACTTCGAGTACCACTACATTATCTCATCTTATGTAATTCAAAATTCATTTAGATAATTTTATCATCTTACACTTCCAGATAATATAATTATTCATATCAAGATTTTTACTGATAATCTAGTTGAAATGGTTAAATATTATGGCAAGAGAAGCAACCTTGCAAAAGCTACAATCTCCCAACCAAACTAATACCATGTACCTTACAATCAAAGCATGCAATCTTTTTCACTAACTATACTAGAATAACTACAATCTATAATCTATGTGTACATGCCATTTATGTGTGAAACTACTATCGAACAACTTATATGGCCAAAATGACCTCAAATAGCCAAAATCATAGCAAGTAAGACCTAAAGGACTTGTTTATGGTATATACACTTCTCTTTGTGCTCATCAAGTTTCATTGCAATCAAAGAGACTATAGGCCTACCTTTCTTAGGAGCCTCTTATGGCTATGTTCTAAGACAAATCAAACATATGGAAGAGCTTTTTACCCATTGCTTGTATGCTTTCTTCCACTTACCATGGCCTTCATTGTAGCCCTTCAATAAAGCTTCATGTAGTCATGGGATGACTTTGGTACTATAGAAATAAATAGGAATTTGAAGAGAGATGAAGCAACCAAGAGCATATAATACACATACAATGAAGACTTGGGTACATAGAGAAGTAGGACTAAAAATCTTACTTTTCTCCTTTCTTCTTCCACACTAAAAAATTTAGTCTATAACATGATAAAATACTAATATGAAAGTTCTAAAACATATGTGCATAGGTGTGAACCCACTAAAGATAGATGATGTGGTACAATGAATATCCTATAACTGAGAGTGGACTACATGGGTATAGTCCAATTGTAGTATCATTAACATATTCTCCATGTCACTCACCTAACATGCCACATCTCCAAGCCATGTAGTGGATGCTAGCTCATGACATCTCAATATATTATGGATAAAGCAAAATGAAAATGTATATTTTTTACTATTATATGGAAATCCACGAATAAGATTTAAACAAAAGATTGATAAGGATGAAAAGCAAAATCAAATAAAAGATGTTGTAGATGATATAAGGCAAGAGGTCATATAATTAAGGATTGTCCTAAACTAGTTAAGAAAAAGGCTAAGAAGGAAGAGTCTAGTATGGTAGTCATAGATACCTCTCCTTTTAATTCATAATCTAGAAATGCTATGCAAGATAAAGAGTTGTGAACATTTGGTGTTCAATGTAATTATGATCTTCCCCTACATGATTCTTACATGTCTATTGTAGATTTTGATGTATGGTACTTTGATAGCTAT